>NW_028250845.1:600000-842556 GCF_964263255.1 Lissotriton vulgaris | reverse complement strand
CTTTTCTGTTTGGGGTCGCGTTCTGTCAGGCACCAGGCGCACAACACCCTTTGGACTCACCGGGCTTTAGCCCCCGCCCCGTCGTGTGTGGCAGACCGGGATGAGACAGATCCCGGGCACACACAGAGCCGCACCCGAACGTTTCACAGGTCTTTAAAAGACCATTTGAATGTTAATTAGGCTTTGCAGTTGTTTCACCCCTTCCAAGAGCCCCTGCAGCTCCTCTCTGCCTACTGATTAAAGGTTCAGAACCCCCCGAAATTTGTTCTTAGCCCCCCCCCCGAAATTTGGCTCTAGTTGCGCCTCTGTCAGGCACAGACTAGTATTTCTATTTAAATATGTTCTCGATCTCAATTTATATTTCGATATATTGTTTTCTCGTTTTACTAAAATACTGTTATATAAACGGGCTCAGTGTCAAAAGTCAGAGGCTCAGCTATGCAAATCTGTGAGCAGATCGATGCACACATCACCCATAAGCACATTTTAATGCACGGAGTTACAAGGGTTGGCCTCGCTAATGATCTTGTAAACTATACATGCGAATGTGCTGTTCGTTTCTGCATGTGAGCATCCAGCGTTTCTGCGATGCAGGTCATTGACTAGTTTATTACAATTTTATGAAGCTTGCCAAACTCTCAGTTGATTACATTGTTTGCTAACATCCTCAAACTGAAATATCACTATAGGATAGCTTTCCATTAAAACATTACTATTTAATCATAGATGATGAAAAGGATTCGAAAAACGCGTATTGTCCTTTGCCGCGTTTGCACTTAAGCCCATATGCAATTACAAGGGCGTGTACCCTGTTTAATGTTCATTGACCTCAGCATCTTCGCCTCAAGTCTGCTTTCATATTACAGGGGTGAACACAAATGTCTAGACTGTTCGACTTTGACGTGTACTAGTCCTTCCAAAAATGTGTCGTCAAAACTAGGGGCCATATGTATCAACCTGATTTGCGATTCTCAAATAGCGATTTTTTAGAAATCGCTATTTGAGAATCGCAAATAGGGATGTATGTACAAAATCGGAATTTTTTTGCGATTTCTTAGTATTCCTTAATTGCGATTTGCACATTGCGAATCGCAATTAAGGAATACTTTCCCGTTCATTTCTATGGGCCTGGAGGCCCATAGGAATGAATGGGAAGTTATTCTCAAATTACGATTCGCAATTTGAGAATCGCAAATTGAGAATCATTTCAAGGGTGCAGAGGTGTCCAAAGGACACCCTGTTGCACCCCTGAAATCAGCATGGGGGCACATGTGGCGCACATACATGCCCATTTTGCAAGGAATTCGCAAATTACCACCAACGTTGGTGGTAATTTGTGATTCCTTAAGGCCAATTTTCATTTTTTTAATGCTTAATACATTGCATTTAAGGAATCGCTAAATTTGCAATTCCTTAAATGCAATCGCAAAATAAGGAATCGCAAATTTTGCAATTCCTTATTTTGCACGCAGATTTATTTGATACATACCATTTTTCACTAATGCGTTTGCAAACGCATTAGTGCTTGACACATATGGCCCTTAATTCAGTGGCTGTTTATAGGTGTGTTGAATATAGTGCGAAAATATACACAACCATTGCTGCTTTTTGTTGTAGTTGCCTTAATGAGCCTTCAATATGTACTGCAGCACATACTAATTACATGGACTGTTTAACTTTATGTCGTTCTCAATGCAATTTTTTTTTATGGAGAACAAGTGTTAATCTTTCTTAGGTAATTCATTCAAAAGCCTAGCATTCAATCTGGCATTTCAGCCTTGCCCTTTATTTGTTAGATTTGATATGAAACCAATTGCTCTATTGAAAGCATACTTCTAAGCAGAAGAAGCATGTAAGAGTCTCTTATAATGTATGTGATGTTTGGAATATGATATGAGATTAATTATGAATTTCTGATTGATTGAGTGCAGAGTGATAATCGTTTAACAAGCTAATAATGCATGTCTAGCTATACAATAGTGAAGCTGCGTGTAAGTGTGGGTTCTTGATTAGGGCTTTGTTTTGATTTGCAACCTCGAGAAATGAAAGAAAGTACAACCCGCCTTAATTAAGATTTAAATTGTTAATAGTGGAGTATGAAATGACTAGCAACATGTAGCCACAAATGTGATTAAGACCATTTTCTAACTTCATGTTTAGAAGCAACATTTTAAGTGGCACGTTTTGAGGCTACTCCTTTGGAAACTTTTAATTTCTAAGTAATCTTAATATCATGCTTGTTAAAGCTCAGTTTAATCAAAATGTGTTCCTAGCGTAAACATATCGACCTTCACAAATAGTTTGATTTTCTTCAAATTGCTTCCATTATATTTATACTACTGCTTCAACCCCCATAAAACGTGTACCTTCCACATCCCTGAGCCTATCATTGGTCCCACTATCAAATCCCAACAATATGAGGAATGGAACAATGTTGTCCATCTTCCTTTCCATGACTGCCTGGCTTGGATGCTTAGGAAGTCCTGCAGGTTTCCGTTGACTTCGACTCACCAATTTTCTATGGGTAGCACAAGTGAGATCAATCACTATTTGTCTCCCACTGATGAAATCAGAGGGTCGACCACATGTCCAAACACCAGCCCTGCAGTTTACTCCTTTTTGGTGCTAAAAGGCCATCACAAGGACATGGGATAAAAACGACTGAAAAAAAAATTCTCTTAGAATACAAAATTTTCTAGCTATCGCGACAAGAATTTTAGATTCTATTAAGGACACGGAGGCGAGGATTATGCTTTCTCATTTCTTTACTGCAACAACAGCAGCCAATGAAAATGAAAGTACACATGTAAAAAATAACATTTCTCATGAGGCTTTGAACCACGCCTCTCTTACAACAACCAATCACAAAGGTATCATGTCTATAAATCCTGGAGACACTAGTCCGGCCTCCTCTTTCTTTGCGCGAAAGTCAGTAACAGTCTCAACACACAGAAAAGTTTAATACTGCAACGGAAAACAGATCCAGCAGAAGTCCCAACGGAGAAAACTTGAACAGAAAGGAAAAACCATCATCCGGAAGGAGCGGCAGCCAAAGCACCGGCCATCTTCAACTCTTGTTGGAGTCATTTCTTAGAACATAAAAAGGAAGTTTGAGAAAAACTTTCCACCACAACCTAGATCGTTGTAAGGGTGGGTAAAACAGTTAGGTAAAATCACGTAAACAACAACAGTTGTATAACAGTCCCAACGGGTGGGATAATCCTCGCCTCCGTGTCCTTAATAGAATCTAAAATTCTTGTCGCGATAGCTAGAAAATTTTGTATTCTATGGCAGGACCGGAGGCTTCTGATTATGCTGGTTCAAAGCTCACATTAAAGCTCGTCAATCACAGCATCAGAAACATGAGGAATCGGTTTGTAATAAAACACCTTGAACATTGAATCTGAGGACCAGTCTGCTGCCTTCAGGATGTCCTCCAAGCGGGAACCCAATAAGTAAGCCTTAGAAGCCATCGCACCCCTCGCAGAGTGCGCCCCATAAGCAGAAATATCAATGCCGGCTTCCGACATGATCCACCTGACCCATCTGGCTAAAGTAGCAGCAGCGACTGGCTTGAATGGTTTTTGAATAGATATTAATAACTGCCCCAGAGGATCAGCCCTGTGTACACTAGTACACTGCTCATAACACTTAAGACATTGAAGAACACACAGCCTGCCGTTATGAGGAAAGGCAGGATAATCAACTGAACGGGACATGGTCTTAGTGCGTCTAGTAATGACAAAAGATACACCTTGGGGTGTAAACATCCTCCCAGCCAAATCCAGAGCTCTGACATCCGAAACCCTCCGACATGAAATAAGGCACAACAACATAGTAAGCTTGGCAGAAAGCTGTTTCAATGACAAATCACCATTATCGGGCCAGGATTCCAACAAATTCAGAACCTTATTAACATCCCACATGGTGGAATACCTGGGCCGAGGAGGGTTGGCCACACTCACACCTTTAAGCAACTTACATACCAAGGGATGCATCCCCACCGGCTTACCATCTATGTGATCGTGACAAGCTGAAATAGCAGACCTAAAGTTGTTCACCGACCTATAGGCCAGGCCAGAAGTCGCACATTCTGACAAAAAATTCAGTACCTCTGTTATATTTGATCCCACGTGATCCACCTGTTTTGGAAGGCACCAACCCACCCACTTCTTCCAAGAAGAAGAGTATCGTTTTCGGGTGGAAGGAGCCCACGCTTGCTGCATAAAGCTGGAAGCCTCTCGTGAAAGGCCTGCAAGGCGTTCATGTCTCCGGAGAGCGTCCACACCATTAGTGACAGTTGGTTCTGCAGGACCAGGGGGTGGCACGTCCCCACTGGGTCCTGCAGAAGCGTCGGGAACACTGGGAGCAGGAAGGGAAGGTCTATTGACAATTCCAACAGTGTGGGAAACCACGACTGAGTCGACCAATAAGGCGTTACTAGCACCACCGTCGCTTCCTGTCGGCGCAGTAGCGCCGCCACTCTCGGGATCAGTGCAAACGGTGGAAACGCATAATTCCTCTGTGGACCCCAATGATGAAGGAACTCATCCGTCCCCAAGGCCATTGGGTCTGGCTTCCAACTGTAAAACAGGGGAAGATGGGCATTGAGGCGCGAGGCAAACAGGTCAATCCGACACGGGCCTCGTAGCGACATGATCCGGGAAAACAGCGATGGATGGAGCCTCCAATCGCTGGAGTCCCGGAGAAATCGGGAATGCCAATCCGCTACTTGATTGAGTTTCCCGGGAAGGTATTCCGCCACCACGGAGATCTTGCGATCCAGGCAGAAGTGCCAGAATTCCATCGCAATGAGCACCAGCATCCGGGACCTTGTCCCGCCCAATCGATTGATGGATCGCACCGCGGAGACATTGTTCATCCGAAGGAGGATACAACAATTGCTCTTCAGCGGTGAGATAGACCTGATGGCAAAGGACCCTACCAAAAGCTCTAGACAATTGATGTGAAGTGATAGTTCGTCTGCAGACCACCGTTCTCCTGTGGCAAAGTCGCCGCAGCGAGCGCCCCAGCCCCACTGGCTGGCATCGGACTACATCCGGAGCCATGCCGAATATCGCTCGGCCGTTCCAGGCCGACATGTGGTCCAACCACCACTGAAGCTCCTCCCTGGACTCGGAGGAGAGAGGGATCAAATGATCGTAGTGGAAGTTCCTCTGTAGGTAGAAGATCTTGAGCCTCTGCAGGGCTCTGTAATGCAAAGGACCGGGAAAAATGGCCTGAATCGACGAGGCCAGAAGGCCCACAATCCGTGCCAGAACCCTCAAAGAAATCTTCTCTTTGGCCAGGGTATCTGAGATTTCTCTCTTGATCGACCTGATCTTCGGCAGAGGAAGGAGAAGCTGTGCCGAGTCCGAGTCTATCAGGAAACCTAGGAATTCCATCTGCCGATCCGGTATCAGCACCGACTTCTTGGTGTTGATCACGAATCCCAGATTCTGCAATAAGGACGTCGTCCACTCCAAGTGAAGGGGGGGAAGGGCTGAATGGGGCAAGACACCTTCTCTATCTCGTAACCCTGGACGGTCCGAAGGACCCACACATCTGAAGTGAGAGATGCCCAATTCTGGACAAAATGGCGCAATCTTCCCCCTAAAGGAAGCACAGGAAGGGTGAGACTTACCGGAAGATTGGTTATCGAAGTTCTTGTAGCCTCGATTGACTCCTTTGTTGTAGCGGCCCCTGAAGCCGCGTGAT
This sequence comes from Lissotriton vulgaris, assembly GCF_964263255.1. NCBI lineage: Eukaryota > Metazoa > Chordata > Amphibia > Caudata > Salamandridae > Lissotriton > Lissotriton vulgaris. The sequence continues at coordinate 836,838 of NW_028250845.1, read as the reverse complement.
CGGGACGGGTAAAATCCGGCTTGATCCGGTTCTTGTGTATACCCTCCTCTACCCCGTCTAGGGGCGTAGCCTCTCTGAGGACTGGGATTTGAGTAGCGGCCGGTCGAGCGTCCTCTGCCACGCCCGGCCCTACCAGAGACCTGCAGAACACGTTTCAGCGATGCCTGAGACTTGTCCAAAGAAGCAAAAGTGTTCACAAATTTTGCAATATCCTTGACGAAATTATCCCCAAACAACTGTCCTTCCGCCAAAGGACCCGGCTCCGAGGAAGCCAATTCCACCAGTTGAGGGTCGATCCGGAGAAGGACGGACTTCCGCCGTTCCGAGGCAAGGGTGCAATTCGCGTTGCCCAGCATACAAATGGCCCTCTGAGCCCAACCCGCCAAAACCTCGGGGTGTATGGCGGCACCAGTCTCTTGCGCCTGCAGGGCCAACTCCAGGATCTTGGCCAACGGGCCCGAAAGGTCGAGGACCTTATCCTGGCACGCCCTGAGCGCGCGTTCAATCCCTTTCTTCGGATCTTTTTTGTACTTTTTAAGAAAAGTGGTCATGGAAGGGTCTATGTCCGGAGTGAGAGCCACTTTATGGGGCAAAACAGGGCACGGGCATTCAGATTTCAGGCGGGCACGAACCTCCTTGTCGAACCCCTTGCGGAGATGAGTCTCCAGATAGGTCGCCACCGCCGGAGGGGGAACCCAGTCGGATGACCTGGGATGAACAATGTCCGTCGGGTCAAATGAAAAGGGAGTGGGAATGGCCTGGGAGTGTGTTTACGCTTCTTAGTGCGTTTACGCGGAGCGGCATCCGAGGAATCGGTATCGGTGCCAGTATCCGTTGTGGTGATAACCAGGGTGGACGTGGGGGGAGGGGTAACAGGCTTGTCTAGGGATCGAGACTCCTGGGACTTATAAAGTTTGTCGTAAGACTGGGCATGCGGCCAGGAAAGGTCAAGAGCCGCCTTCTTCGGGGGAGGGGGGTGAAGGGGATCTTTGCCCAGAACGGGCATCGGCTTACCCGGGACCAGCAGATCCAATTTCTTGGCCAGAGGGGAGAGGGCCGAAGAAAGGGCTTTGTCCAATTTGGCATCGAGTTTTTTGTCTATGATCTCCTCCATGGAGTCCCCTTCATAGAATTCCTGCTGTCCCTGAAAACCATACGCAGCATCCTCCTCTTCGCAGTATTCAGTGTCTGCCATCGCGAACAGGAATCCAAAATTCCAACTCTAGTCCCCAGCGGGAAGCAAGACCAGCCCGAGCAAGGGCGTCGAGGTTGGGGGGTGCCAGGCGCAGGAGCCGGAAATACCAGGGAAAAAGCAAGAGCAAGGCCAAGTCCCACTCTAGGACTAACGGAGGAAAGATGGTGTCGTCTGAACCAATATAAGCTGCCAAAAGCACAGAAATCGCCCACGGCTCCTGGCCCAAGCTGCGTCGATCCCCACTTCAGCCGGGGGCAGAGCGTCGTTCTGGCACCTTCGAGAACTGCGCGTGCCAACACGGCGTGCGCAGGCTCCCCGAGGCGTGCGTAAGGCCTTAACGGCACCTACGTATGCTCGTCCCCGAGGGGGGGGCTAACCCCTCACTAATGCGGCTAGCCGAAGCCTGTGCCGCGGCAGCGACGACTGGAAGTCGAGGGAATGGATCGGACGGGCCTAGGTGCGCAACACGTGCCACCACGGGGAAGCGGGGAACAGAGCGAAGCTCCGGCCCCAAACTAAGAGTAAAGCAGACAATGCAGGAATAGAAACAATGCCAAGAAAGCGTAAAGCGATCAATCAAAATATGCAACATACATACATAATCAAACACAATAGTCAAAGGCATTAACCAATATATAGGTATCAAGCATAAGCAATATAGTTAACATGGAAGAAAAGAGCACTTATCTGGGCTGCGGAGCAGCAAGGAAAGAGGAGGCCGGACTAGTGTCTCCAGGATTTATAGACATGATGCCTTTGTGATTGGTTGTTGTAAGAGAGGCGTGGTTCAAAGCCTCATGAGAAATGTTATTTTTTACATGTGTACTTTCATTTTCATTGGCTGCTGTTGTTGCAGTAAAGAAATGAGAAAGCATAATCAGAAGCCTCCGGTCCTGCCATAGAATCCTGTTTACTGTTTTTTTCCAGCTGCTGCCTTCAAGACCTTTGCAATTCATTGTAGCAAAGGCAGTGCAAGAAGTAAACAAAGGCTAGTGTCTGCTTCCCATGCCGCATTTAATTGACACCCATGCAGGTTTCTGTGTCTTCAAATTTTTCATTATTCATGTACATTAAAAAGCTGGGCTTTCCACCTTCATTTCTCAAAATAATTGGCAAGCTGGTGTTGACCCTCTGAATATGATCCTAAGGGCCATATTTATCAAGCAAATTAGCATTCGCAAAGGCCGAAATTCGCAGAATTTTGGCCTTTGCGAATGCTAATTTGCTAAATGGTATGTATGACACATTTTGGCAGCAAAATAAGGAATCGCAAAATTTGCTATTCCTTATTTTGCGATTGCACTTAATAAATCGCAAATTGTGCGATTCCTTAAATGCAATGTATCAAAGGAAATAAATTAAAAAATGCCCATAAGGATTCGCAAATTACCACCAGCTTCTAGTTGGTAGTAACTTGCGAATTCTTATAAAAAAGCAATTTATTTAAAATCCAAAGGTGCCATATGATGCTCATACATGCCCTTAGGGCATGTGTGGGCAACATATGCCAACACATGTCATTTTCAGGGGTGCAGCAGGGTGTTCTTGTGGCACCCCTGCACCCTTGAAAATATTCCTAAATTGCGATTAGCAAATTGCTAATCGCAAATTTCCCCTTCATTCCTATGGGCCTCCTGGCCCATAGAAATGAATTGGAAATTTGCAATTAGCAATTTGCTAATAGCAATTTAGGAATGTTAAGGAATCGCTAAAAAGAAGCGATTTCCTTCATACATTTTGCGATTTCTAAATAGCGATTCCTTAAAAATCGCTATTTAGAAATCGCAAATGGTCATGATGATACATATGGCCCTAAGTCTTGAAATTTTATGCAAAGTTGTCAAAATAGTTTTAGTGCTCACATTACTATTTTGTATATGTTAACTGATGCTTGACACACTATCATGGTATTCATTGTATGTATAAACAACAAAATATAGTAATATCTGATCAACAACTTTTCTTGTGGCTTATATCTTTTATTGTACTCTGATGTTAACTCCGCACTACCCTAATTGTATTCTATAGAAGCCCATTTGCATGAGCTTCAAAATATCAGCCAGGAGCTGAATGGCTCCTTGATGAGGTGTGAACTTGCTCTCAGAGCTGAGACGAAAGTCGTGGGAATAGAGAAGTGTTCTATGCTTTTGGCAAGATGGCCACCTAGGTTGTGCCCAGGAACGTAACTTCAAAGATGCCTATCCTGTCACAGGCAGATTTACAAAAGGCCTGGACCTGCCCATGTTTTGTCCCTCCAGTCAGCCAATTTCCAATACCAGTGGGAGAAGAGTTGCCCTAAAAACCAGTTTTGAGAGACCACAGGGAAGGGGTGTCTCATTTCCCTGGTCACACCTTTATGGTAGGTGCAGGTGAAGAAAGTTCTGCCATCTTGATTTTAAGTATAAAAGGCCTCTGTGGAATTGTTTTCAGTAGGGCACACATGAATTGCTGTAAAGGTGAGTAGGGTTTCCCCTTGGAACATTTTCCTGATTTGCTAGAGAGGGGCCAGGAGGCACACCCCACCCACATGCTAGTGGCAGGCAAAAATATGGCACCCCTGGGGCACCTTCTACAGCACACTACACGACCTGCGGAAGAGAGAATAAAGACAACACCTTCTGTTGAGACCTGTTAGGAGACCTGAAAGGGTGACCTGATCCCACATATACTCAGGACAAAGAAGAGAACTCAAAGGGTCAATTGACTGACCTCCTGTTAAGCTACAGGGACATAACACACTGTTAGAAGCCCTTTTCTTAACAGCCCAGTTGTCCAGATCCACATAGACCTGACCTGGATCCTACTGGTAGCTTCTGCTTGGCGTTGAGTCTTGATCACAAAATGCTGTTCTTGAGGTCTTGATGGCTGTGTCATAGAGTACTCCTACTAACATCCTGAAAAATCTGAGACTTAGAATCTTTTTGGTTATAAAGAACACCGTAGGATCCCTCATCAGGACAAACCTGTCAAGTCAATCCAATGAAGGTGCATTGCCTCTGGGCCAAAGAATGATATTACTCCCACCCAGAGCTTTTCCACAGCAGCTAAGAGAATATTTGGCCTAGTGGAGGTCTGTTCGACTACAGCTTGCAGCCTTGCTTCACTGGAGGAATCCGAGCCATAAAGAAAGTGACTAAGTCAGAGCATAACATTCATTACTAGGCAAAAGCAGACAAAAGTATCCAGCTGGTGAAGGATCTTCCTTGGGTGTAAATTTTCAATTTGTCACACTCCTAAATTTCCCTCCAAAAGTCAGCAGCTTTACCGGGACTGCAACAGTTGACTATCCAGCCTAATTGAGCCAATCTCTACCACATCCTGCTGCCTTGTCACACTGAGGATTTTTTACTTCCATTATAGAGACTAAGGGTCTTTTAACGAGTGTGGTGGTCCCTTGGACCACCATATAGTGGTGCTGGGGCAAGTGTGGAGAGCTTGGCGGTCCGTCCACTCTATGAAAAGTTGAGCAGATTGGCTTTGGAAAGACTGCTGCTGGACAGCCAAGACTGCTGACTGCCGGGTTCACAATTGGGGAAAGGCAGCCACCACAGGGCGGTACGGGGGAGCTGCACTGCCATATCTATTGCAAGTTGCCCAATCCACAAACGGACCACAGCTGTCCGACAGCCTGCTTCAAGGTGACAGTAACAAGGGATTTGGGGTGTGTACTACCACCTTCTTCTTCATCCAGGTAGAGTCCAACCTGGATCGCTGTCTCCAGGTCCTCCCTTCACAACATGATCTTCTCCTCGAGGATTACAACTCTGTGTGTGGTGATATACAGGTGAGTCTTTTTCATACCATATACCCATTGCCAGGACTGCCCACATATGGGCTGAACCACGATAATGGGTATATTGTATTTTTCAACATATATCATGCATATGTATGCATAAGACACATATGCAGTCGAAATCCATACACAGGCATCAATATATTTGGAAAAAGTACTCACCACCACTGCAAGAGGCAAGCCTTCCCACTACCGGCTCTGTGGTCAACTGGTAATATGGCAGTTTTTAGACTGCCAGCGCTGTGGCCTGTTGGCGTGGGGTGGATGCAGTTCTATTGCAGTCGAACTGCTAAACTCGTAATAAGGTTCCAAGTCAGAAGGTTTAAATTTCCACTAGGATGAGCATTATTTTTGTATCTGGCATGCACTCCATTGTAGGTACTCAAAAATCGCACCTCTGTACCGGTCAAGTGCAACCAAATCACCGTGGTTGGCGCTTAATGCTTTTTATTGCTATTTTTATTTAAAACATTAAAATTTCACATCTCTGGTTACCCTTATTGAATTTTTGTTCTTTTGGTGTCATTTGGCCCATCACATTATTCCCTATTCTTAGAAAATGGAGTGGCATTTTTATTGAGTTAGGTTTTTGACTTCTTACCTGCTTTACACATTTTCTTGAGTTAAGCCTGCCTGCTCTGTGCCATAACAACCTGGGGTAGAGCTGGGGGTTTAAATTATTGAAACCTTTACTGGACCTAACAAGCTTAGTGACTAACATCCACTCCAACTAACAATCCATTTTCTTTCAACATCTCTCTCTATATGACACCATCTCATTTTGTTCAATAATATCATCCCTCAATGAATTTTCAACCTTCTGATAAGCATTAGTAATACAATATTGAAGTTGCATGAGATGTATCAGTATCTTATCAAGTCTTCATTGCTGTTGTTCATTTAGATTAACAACCAGCTGATAAGTTGCGAACGCTGGGCTAATTATCTCTTGAAGGAAATCAAATCAGGCTGTAAATGCCATGAATTTGTCACAGGGAATTTTGGCTCTGAGGGTGTTCACATCATGTAACCTGGGAAGAAAAGTGCTGCACGTTCACATCAGAATGGGTTTTCTTACCATAAATCGATGCAGAACACGGACCATGAGATGGCTTGCAATTTCTTTATTTACTTATTGGGTTACTTTTTCCATATAGGGGCATCTTCACAAACTGCAGTTTGTAGTGCATTTAGTAATACACTACAACATTCTGTTCACAAACCTACGGCATTAGGTTAGACCTTCGCACCTCCCAGCTTTCTCTGTGTGGCGATCTCAGCCCTGACAGCAGAGTCTCTTCACACATAAATATCCATTTTAGTAGTAAATTTGGGAGGGACAGAGAGAAGTGGCTGGAAAATAGGGAATACTTACTGCAAAATGGGATGTGTTAAGGCAGGAGTTATTGGAGGTTAATGACGGCGTGCTATGTTATGCTTTAATGTTTATATGTAAAATACTTCTGCCATTTCAAAAGGCCCCATTGGCTTTAAAGGATTGTGAAAGGCTGATCCAGGTTGACCTGTATTGATTGGTGTTTTAGTGGTAGAAGAAATCTAGCACATCCAAGTCTCATCCCGGGCATGTGATATTTTGCCTCTGTTTGTATGGCACAGTCAGATCCTGAGAGTGTTTCAATTGTATTGGTATTTTGGTTCATTGGTATATCAAGGATGCCATTGGCCCTAATGCAAGCAAGATTAAAATTCCCCATGTCCTCGGCTTGGTAGCAGTCATTAGGAGCAGTGGGCCCTTAACATCCTTGGACGAGGGTGAAACTGCCCCTGCTGCACAACTAGTATATCCACTTCTTGACCCTCCGGACAAGCAGGAGACTAAGCATGAGTTCTGAGTACAGTAGCAAGAGGGGAAATGTGCAGACCAGAGGGATCTTTCTGGGCCTGAGTGCCAGAACACTCCATGAGCCAACTCACTAGAACTTACCTCTCTCACCTCCTACACTCAGCTCCAAATAGGCTATCCATATCATACCATAAGCCATCTTTAATAATACGCATGGAACATGATACTATAATTTGAATACGTAAAAGTCATATCAACTCAAATTTTATTTTTTTAGAACCCTGCTAAGTATGTAGCTCTATTGATTGCTTAAAAGCACTTACATTTAGGCATGGGCGGAAAATCCGTTCCGCTCGCGGATTTTGCGGATTTTCGGGAAATTCGCAATCCACGAGATTCGCGAATCTCCCGCAAAATCCGCAAATCCGCGAGCAGCGGATTTTGCTCGCACTGCTCGCACTGTTCGTGTGAGTTCGCGCCCCGCGAATAAGTGCAAAATTGCAGAAATACGATCTTAGCAAAACTGAAAGTAACTACTTACCAGGTTCAAAAGTTCAGGCTCATCATTAGTAGCCATTTCCTGTAGTGCTTCCTGAGGGGCCCCTCCAGAGTTCAGTTGCCAGTTGAAACTATTATGTGACCCTGCTCTGAACCTCAGAATAGTTACACATATGCCACAAAGGTCCTGAATTACAGCTAAGGGAGACAAGCAGGAGCCAGGCTGGAAGTTAAAATCCATTAATCAGCCCCTAATTCATTATTGTCAGTTGGGGCAGGGCAGGTGTTGTAACTAATTTTGCAACAATGAAAGCACTTAGCAAGTGCAAAAGATCACTAATCAGGGCGCACTAAGGAAGCAGGTGCCAGCTAAAAAAATATTCTGTGACACATTAATCAGCCCCAAATTAATTCAGGTCACTTGAGGCAGGGAAGGTGTGCTTTGCTTTGCCGAAAATAATGTACACTGGACAACCAGAGGGTGTGGTGATGAAACAGAGGGTGGCATGGGTGGGCCAGAGGGTGGCATGAGTAGTCAGAGAGTGGCAGTGGTGACAGAGAGTGGCAGTGATGAAGAAGAGTGTCCCAAACAGGCTGGACACGTAGAAACAACAAGTTCGCAAAACTTGCGACCCGACAGGTAAGTTCGCAAATTGCGAAATTGTAAAAACCCTCGCGAACTGGCAGAAACACGGGCGAACACAAAAAAAAAAATCCGCAAATTCGCGGGAATTCGCGGATTTTGCGGATTGCGAATCCTCAAATCCGCAAAATTCGTGAACGCGAGATCCGCAAAATTCGCTCATGCTTACTTACATTCCACCTTGAGCAGTATATTCTATATTTGATTTGATAATTGAGATTTTTTTTATAGATTTTGCGAAGATGCATTATTAAGTGTATTCCCTACTACTGAGGCTCTGCCACTGAAAGTTTCACTTCAATTTCAACCTCGACTTCTGTAGAAAAAGTATTGTTATGCTTAAAAATAATATTATGATTATTATTATGAGACAAATGAAACTTGATTTAAAATGCTTTAAATGCCAATCTACTTGAAATGGGCTCTCTCAATCTTTTCATTTCTAAATATGTACTTTGTTTAACGTTCTTTTTCTATGCTACGGTGTACATAACATCCGAATTCGCCACTCAGTGGCCTGCTTGTATTTCCTTTCTCTACATTCCCGCACCATTGTTCAATTGGAAACATAGAAGCAGGTCCTAAACAGGCTGACACTGATTTTTTTTATGTAAAATAACTACTGCTGGTGCAGGGAAGGCTACGGCCCACTAATTGTCTGGACCCTGGTGTCACTGCACCAGCTACACCACTGAGAGTTATTCCCTTGATCTGGTACTACTGCTAATGACCGTCTTGGCCCATTCACTGCTAATGTCTGCATGAACACTCCAGATAGTCACATAGTCAAGTGACACTACCATCACTATGAAAATTGCTGATTCACAGTAATGGCAGCTCGGCTAAATTGTAGAATGGCCTGAGCAAAGGACACCATCATAGCAAGTCTTTGCAGGAAGGCAGTCCCAACCTATTTCACTAAGGCACATATAAGCAGCGCTCCAGTCCCCTTGCACTTAAAAGCATTCAAACCTATGGTTAGGGGTGCAATCATGCAACCTTGTGCTGAGATCAACTTTGAAAAGCAGCAGAGAACCCAGCATCATGATACAGGAAGGCTGATGAGAGATTTGTGTGAGGAGAACCAAGATAGACATCAGGATGCACAAAGATGGGATAGGCAGAGATAGATGTGAGGAGTAAAGTGGCCTTAAATTGTCATTGCTTACTTTCAAAATATTCAGGAATTATGAAAATACAAAAAACTAATATTGAATATGGTGTACCAAGCTTATGCAGGGCGGAGCAGGGCATGGGAGGTAGGAAGAGGAGTGCTTATGCACTCCCTAAGTATGCATATGTGTTTAGCTGGCCATGTCAAACCGACCAAGACACTAATGCACATTTAGGTGTCTCACGGCTGGGCTGGAGAAACTCCACAGACTTCATGACCTGAGCAGTGCGTCTTTCCTGCCCAATCAGGCCAATCCCTGCGCTGCTCTGCAGCACTGGGTTTTGATGGGAGTCTGTCCCAGGGGCTGCAGGAAGAGACAAGCAGGAGTGACATGGCGCGGGAGTTGGCTGGCAGCTTCAGGTACACTTTTTTAAATTATTATTGACACGCCCTCCCTGCACACTTCCTCACACCCCACTTCCTGGGCATTCGGAGTGTGAGGGAGCACACAGAGGAGATGGCACTGACCTGCTTCTTCATAGATAGCTGGTTGTCGAGGATGATGCCGAGGTTGCAGGCATGTTCGGTGGGTTTAGGTGTATGGCCTAGCTCGGGTGGCCACCACTTCATGTTCCATAGGGTGTCCATTCCTTTCCTGAAGATGAGTACTTTTGTTTTGTCTGAGTTGAGTTTCCGACAGTTGTTCTTCATCCAGACGGCCACAACCTTCATGCATCTTTGGAACTTGTCTTTGATGGTTGTAGGGTCACTAGGGAGGGAGAGGATGAGTTGGGTTTCATTGGCATATGAGATTATGTTGAGTTTGTGGCTCTTGACGATGTTAGCTAGGAGTGTCATGTATACGTTGAAGAGGGCTGGGTTGAGGGAAGTGCCTAGAGGTACACCACAGGTGATGTTCTTAGGGAGCGAGTAGTGGGGATGGAGGAGGATCTTCTGTGTTCTTCCTGTGAGGAATACCATCTACTTAAGAGCTGCTCCTTCGATTCTGATCTGGTGAAGTCTGCTGACCAGTGTGTGGTGGGATTCTTTGTCGAAGGCTGCTGAGAGGTCATGGAGGAAAAGAGATGCTGTTTCTCTGTGGTATAGAAGCATTCTGATGTCATCCGTGGCAGTGACTAGGGCTGTCTCAGTGCTGTGGTTGCTCTGAAACCGGCTTGGGAGTAGTCCAGAAGCTTGTGGTTCTCCAGATGTCTGGGTAGCTGGAAGTTGATGGCTTTTTCAATTACCTTGGCTGGGAAGGGAAGCAAGGAGATGGGGTCGGTAGCTCTTGGGATCTTCTGGGTCTGTGGATGGTTTCTTCAGCAACGGCTTTACCTTGCTGAGTTCTTTGCTGATGGGCTGATTGCCGGGGCTGAAAATGGGATGGGGCAGTGGTCAGCCAGGGCTACGAAGTGAATGGGTCTCATGATGGGTTTTTTCTCGGTGAGGGTGTTCCTCGATGTGGACTACAGTTGATGGGTGTCCGTCAGCGTGAGGAGGTTGATGATGTCCTCAGTGGGGATTGGAGTGTGAAGTCTAGGTAGATTGTGCTGATTTTCTTGTGAAAAATGTCTGATAAGGTGTCTCTGAGGGCTTGTGATGGTGTGATGATGTTTTTGGTTGACTCCTTGACTATGCTGAACAGTTCTTGCTGCTGTTGGAGCTGTTGCTCCACCAGTCTTCTTGGTGCTTTTCAGGAGGTGGTGGTATCGGTTGAGGGAGTCTTTGAAACAGTTCCGGTTCTCGAGGGTCTTACTGGAGCACCATCTTCTTTCCTTCTGTCTGCAGTTCCGTTTCAGGGTTTTCAGTTCTGTCATAAACCAGTTGTGGTGTTGTGTTAGTTTCTTGGGGATGGTGAGTTTCCTTGATGGGACTTTGTCAGCACTTGCTGTCATCCAGTTCGTGAAGTTATCCGCCACTTGTTCTATGTCTTCAGTGGTGGTGGGTAGGTGGTAATTGAGGGTGTTGGTCCATTGTTGCTGTGGTAGCTTAGACCAGCAGTGGTGTGTCGCTGGCAGTGGAGGTGGGGGTTTTGGGAGGTTCCGAGATGACGAAATGGACACAAGGGGGAGTGATTTCACATTCCCTGAGACTGATGGTCAGAAGCTGTTCACTTTTATTTCAGTGATTAGGTCGGAGCTGATTCTTTTGTTAGATTTGTGAGAATTTGGCAAGAATTATATATTCTCTGGATTAAGTTTCAAGCAATTGCCTGTAGCGTTGTTTTGTAATTTCTCAAAGCCCCTTGGATGAAAGATGAGGGGCCCGATTCATAAAGGTAAAATGAGACGTAAAGTTCAACTTTTGGTGTTCACAAAGGGCATTTATGAGTAGTAAGTCATCAAGTTAGACTTTCGTCTCCGTTTCCCTATGCGAATCGGGCCCGATGTCTTTTAACAAAGAAAGCTTTAGGTAGAATTGTATATCATCTACAAATTTGTGTTGTTTAATGCTCAACTTCTTTCGTAAATAAGCCACAGGGCTTCACGTGCAGGTGTAAAAGTACTGGGGATATAGGATGACCATGCAGGACAAATTACCTCAACTGCTCATAAGGAATAGTTTCCTAGTTCAACTACTTGCAAAGACTCATTGAGAAAGTATCAGAAACAGTTGAGAACTGAGACTCTGAAGCCCACTCTGCATTTCATCATTTCATCGAAGTATGTTAGGATCCACTGTGTTAAGTGACACTGATAAATCCGACAAAGCCAGTAGCATATTCCCCATCATTTAGCATGCAGTGAATATCATTGAGAATTTTTATCATAGCAGTTTCGGTGCTATGGCATCCTCAGACTCCTGATTGGTTTGGAATTATCATATGGAATTGTCCTTTATGTATTTATACACTTGTATTGCTACATCTTTTTCAATAGCTACACCTACCAGTTAGGTTTGTTATTAGTCTGTTGTTGTCTAAGGTTAGGGTTAGCTGAGTAAATTACAATAGTGTGCTGCTAGGTGGAAGCTGACTTTTATAATGTTAGCTGTTAAAACATCCTCAAATTAATAGTTTATGAGTAATGAATTTTCACAGACGTTCTTGTCACACATTACCACCTTCATATACGTGGTTACATATTATGGTTGGTTAGGTCCTTGGGTCAAGCACTGCTTCATTTACCACTAAGGACATGTTTTAGCACCAGACCGGAATGTTTTATACTTTGGCACTTTAACTCTCCAGAGTCCCTACTATTACCGCAGGGCTACTCCTATGCAATGACTTTGTATTCAGCTTACTAGTGCCTTATGCGCATTTTAGAAGAAAAAGTCACCACAAAAGAGCCTATTAAATGAGTCACAATCTTTTATTTCACTACAATAATGCTATGAAAAATACTCAAATACATACATCAACCTAGATAAAAGTATTGAAAGTAAATACGTTAAACAGTGAACAATTTCCAAGCATGCAAATGCAAAACCTTATACAAAGCATTTGGGGATCTCACCACGATTTATTAAAAACAAAAATGAATAGACACAGTCACAATTATTGGCCCAGATGTTACCGATTATTAACTTGATAGCCTTACACTGAATAATGTTTACAATCATGTTAAATATTGAAAATAAAACTGCTTTACGATCGACACTGGTGTAAGCAGCTTGGATAATGCGATGATGCCATTGCAGGGAGTTTAACCTTTGTGTTAGTTTGGAACAAATACATTTTGCAACTTGTTAATTAGTGGTTTGATGTTGTCAGCAACACATTTTCCCCCATGGCTGCTTTATGCATGAACATGAATCTAAAATAACTGGCTAGCGGCAGGCATTGGCTTCCTCTGTGAGTAGAAAACTATGAAAATGAAAAAACTATTCTCGTGAACCATATGAGTGTCTTCTTCATATCTGCCAAGTTCATCGGCTCCCTTTCGAAAAAAAAATGTATTGCAATTTTACGGCATCAAAGATGTAGAACTAGTTATGAAAGAATTAGGCATACTTTTAAATAAAAACGGAAACGTGCTTATAGAAATCAACCATAAGATAAGACTATGCAATTGACCTATTTATCATGACGTTTCGCTCTACCTTAAATAGTTGTATTTAGCTTAGACATTTTTTGAAACAGGAAATACATTCCAAAGTGGGTTACAGAAGCGTTTAGCGATCATGATAAAAAAGCATGAGAATCATCAGAAGATAATAATACTGTAGAAAGGCCACCTGCCCTCTAATTATTTTGGTATAGCTTCATTGTTTTGTATCTATATTCACCTAGTGACTCCTTCTCCCCTTTAGTGACGTGGGCGTCTTGCTCTAATTCTCTGTGGATGCAAACTCATTTCTTTTAATTGGTTTCCCTCAGCAGCACTGCTCTTGCAGTTAAATGCACCTCTTTATTTTAGGCTGCATTGCCTATTTATTTGTACGTGCATGTGTGTGTCTGTGCACTCACTCATGTGTGTGCGTGTGTTAGGTTAATTTTGTAAAGGCAGAGTCATATCCATGGTATTCATAGTCTCTTCTACTCAGCAGCACTAGTTTTACAGCTAAGTAGCACCTTATGCTTTGTAGGCCACTGGTTTTGTTGTATGTGTTTGAATCTATGTGAGAGTGTCACTGTACGTACGTGAGTGGATGTTTCTGCATGTATGGGTGGTGTGTGTGTTTGTGTACATATATAGTATTAACAAAAATCATATTGTTCTGCACACTGCAAGAGCTGTCCATCTTTAGAAAATGTTAAAATGTAGTTTGAGGTAATTTTCAAGGTTCCTTACCAATTGCGTTCTCAGGTTTATACATATACTAGTATATTTCCCTGTGATTGGAATGATCCTGCATCTAAATTCATGGGCAGGGCTGGTCAAGAAGTCAATATTACATATTGCTATAATGTTTAAATTGTATTTTTAAAGTACAGCTACATTTTAAGTTTGGCGGTTCAGCATGGCGGTCATATTCACTCGAGATGATCATTGAGTCCTCCGGACTCCTGCCCATCGACTCATTCACAATCTTGCCGACAACCGAGGCCCTTCCTCAGTGCGTCCTTGTGTTATACTTGTGTCTCATTATAACCACTTAATGCTGTATTGTTCAACTATGACTTATGAATCCCCTCATGTACGCCTTGTAAACGTTATCACATAACATGTAAAGCGCTCTGATACCCCCGGGTCTAGCTAGCGCTATATAAAATCTAAATACTAATACTAATACTATTGTCGGCCTGGGAAGTTATCGTAAGGACCATGTCTACATAGGTAATGGCTATTTTGGTTTGCTTTTAACTTTGGCAGCATTTGACTGCTCTTCACAAATCTTTCCCAAAAAATTCTCCTCTACTTCAGCTCCTTCCCTTCTTTGGGGAGAACTGTCAAGTGGGGGCCGAGAAAAAGGGGGATTCTAAATGCGTTTTCGCCAAGCAGTTTTCAAAAGGAAAATTAGACACAGCTCTGCCCAAAACGGCTGAAGGAGGCTACTCCAAATTATGGAAAAAGATCGATATTAGTTCAGAACGCTTTGGTGATTTGGTGCAAATCCATTCAGTACTTTTAGAGAGGTGGATTTATGTTAAGCGGGGAGAGGGCATGTATCTCCCCTCCCAAGCCTTTTTCAGGCTTTGGCGACGATCCAATCCCCTAGGGCTGCATATTCTTAAAAGGGAAGGGGTCACACAGCCACACTCCTGGAGCCTTAATTACCGCCCGTACTGATGACAGCCACGGTGGTCGTGTGTGGATGACGAGCTGAGCTCGTCATGTAACGCGGCTTTTAGAAAAAAACCGCACAGCAGAAAAATAACCGCCGCAGCGATGCAGTTAATACATGGCCCCGCCAGGCACAGTGTTGTTATAAATTATGTCCTTTCAGATGGTGCACTGATGTTATCATTGATGTCATAAAACATGTCATGTGTGATGTAATATCTGAGATATTTAGCGGTGCATGCCTGGAGCGTGAGTTATAGTTACTTTAGGGCATGAGTGATAGTTACTTGAGATAACTATAAATGGTGAAATTCAGTGGTTTGTTAATTGAAAACAGTATTATTTAACTGAGATTTTCACCTAACTATAATGTCCTTTAACCTTTGTTTTCTACATTGAATTGCTAAGGTGTTTTGTACTGTAAAGCTCTTACACAATAATGGCCTGCCCCTAGTAGGCTCTATGGCTACAAGGAATTTGTATTGTGGCAGAGGAAGTGTATACCTTCTGTCCACACAATTTTGCACTCCGTTGCAAATTTGAGTATGGCAAGGTTGCCTATATGTGTGTGTCTAATAGCTCCACCACCCTGCTACATATGTCTCCTGTCTTCCAAACATGAAAAAAAGGGGGAGGGAAGGTTGACAGTGCCTCACGGAAGCAACACCAAGGGGAGGATTCTATCAGACTGGTACTCGACTGATTCCTCACTTCTCATCATCGGCTACTGCCAACCCCAAAAGAAATGGGAGAAAAACAAAAATAAAGAAAGGGCATATAGATCAGACAGCCATCAAGTGTTGTATGTGCTAGAACCCGCTGTGATATATCCGTGCCCAGAATAGTGAAAAACAAATATACCATGTTAAAAAGAGTAAGGGTAACTGGCAACTCCTGACTTTATTCTGTGCTGTTAGCTCACTCTGTTAAAAGTCAACCGACATGTTTCATCACTTTATCTTACGCTTCAGTGATTTCTTCAGGGTTTTTGTGGGTCAGCGTATAGCATGCACCTTTCTGAATCTTCCCTTATTGTTCCAGGTGGCCTTCTCTGGCAAGCCTACCCGTCCCCCGTGGAAGAATGCTTGACGTGTACCGTCCCCTAACTCTGTAGTGGGAAACTGTGAACCGCCAAATGGTCGGTATCGCTTACGCGTCCAGGTGTGGTCTGCGCTCTCACCCCTCGTGCTTTGTACTGTAAAGCAACATGTTCTAATTCCTAATTAAAATTTCACTCTAAATTTTATTTTTTTCAGTGAATTTCTATATTTTTCTTAGTTTGAAGTAAGAGGTCCATCGCCATGTGTCGTGTGGGGTTTGGTCAAAGGCCCTGTGTCAGACTCCACCTAAATGACCACCCCTCCGATTAGCACTGCCAAAGGCACCCAGCAACCCACTGCCATGCATCCTTGGCTATGTTATGAAACAATATATAAGGTGTCATTTTAAGTAAGGCAGACCTACTGGCTTTGTCATAGGCTGAAGGTAGCAAAATAATAGTGGCTATGCCATTGGTTTTATGAAGGAGTCAGCACATCAACATAAGCAAAGCAGACCTATGGGTTTTGCCAAAAAGTCACAAATAACTATATAATAAATATCCACATTTAATAATAATAATCCACGAGCAATCACCCGTAAGGGTCGCCAGGCACTGGGGGCTGTCAGGAAGATTAAGCAAGCTACTGCCCAGAGTCACATGGTGCTGGGCTAATCTGCCACCGGCACAGAGAATCGAACTGTGATCCCCAGATTCCAGCGTCAGTCGCCCTGGCCGGGACGCCACACCTCTCCCTTAAAATGTATATGACATTAGTTAAATCACAATGCAATGTTTAATAATAGTAATTGTATTAGGTTATTTTTAAGAAGTCATTTTTTGAAGGAAAGTCATTAAATATGTCTTTGAGTCTTTTTTTTTACATCTTTTAGGTCACCAAGTGCATCCATAAAACCAACTGAAATAGGACTTTTAACTGCAGCTGAGGAGCATCCAGCTTCAGCTGAGAATACTTCACAAAATTATGGTAGGCTCTCCTGGGATCGTAGACTTAAAGACTAAGGAGACTTACAGTGGCTTTTTAATGTTACTGAGGGGCTGCTGCACACCCTGCAGACTTTCAAAACATACAAAATGTTCTTGATGGTGCCCCTGCGCCATCTAGGGACACCACCAAGCTAAAAGAAATTGTAAATATCCCTAGCAGGGCATGATGGGATGTTCTTTAAAGGAGCAGCTCATTTATTATTCACGTAAAAAAGAAAAATATATTGTTGTGGGTGTCCCATTCCAAACTGGGACACCCATGTTATAATTTTTGTTTTGTGGCTGCGGTGGAGGAGAAGCCCCAGGGCCCCCGGGCCCCATGCCTGCTCCCCAATCAACACCCATAGTGGCCGCTGTTGTGAGCTTGCATATCTATTCTTAGGTAGGTGCTCCTGTGCTCCCTGGGGCCCCCACACTGTTGATACCATTGGGAGCTGTGGGTGGAGCACTAATGGCCCTGTAGACCCAGCAGGCTCCCCAGGCAGAACCATACTGGGAGCTGGAGGGAGCCGGCGCCGTTTCTTTGCTCCGGCACGGGTGGGAAGTCACGAATTGCACTCACTGTTCACATTACAGCCTCTTTGTAAATGATATATATTCAAAATATTTATGAGTGACTACGATTTATAAAAAGTCAAATGAAGACATAGATGGCTTGGGTTCTGTTTCTTAAAATATATTCTGTTTTTGAAAATATATTCTGTGTTGGAAAGAATTTTAAGTTTGGAGTTATATGAATACTACATGTATATATGAGAAAGTAGAAGAAATACGTGGCACGCGAATGAACCACCTGTTAATAATATTAAGTTACTGCCCAGGTTCATAGGGATACTGGCTTAACCCCATTGGATAGGAAATGGAGATATATGTGAGCATGACATGGGAGCCGTAAGAACAAAGTTAAATAATGTATACTCATCTTAGAGGGGCTGCCTTCCATGCTTTAATGCCCCAGAAGTAAGTCTTTAAACAAGTCTGTAATTAGACCTCCTTTCTTAAGGCTTCTTGGTTGGGAGTACTTCAGATTTCTACAGGCCTTTCATTAAAACCAACATTTATTCATGCATATGTGGTCATTTTTCTGAACGGATTAGAATTCAAAATGTGCTGCACATCTATGACATCCTTTTATTCTTAAGCTGGGGAGCCTAGGAGATTGTTTTAGGGAGAACCAATAAAAATTGCTAGAAATTACACAGACACCATTTTTTTTAAACTTTTTACACTGCTCCCCATTTTCAAAACAAGTTCCTAAGAAAAAAAATCTTCTTCAAAATGTACTACCTTGAACTCGGTAGATCAGAAGTCACATTCTCATTTCCAAGAGCAAGCTACTGGTTTTGCTATTTGTTAGAGATTGGATCTCTAGCTGGCAGAGGTATGCACCCTGTCCAAGTAGGGACCACAATCCTAGTCAGGGAATGTCTGATACACCCCCTTAATTAACCTGCACTCACCCTGTGGTAGCTTGGCACAGAGCAGTCATGCTTAACTAAGAAGCAATATGTAATGGATTTGTGCACACTTAACTTAGTAACACAGTGAAAATACCGCAAAAAGACTCCACACCAGTTTAGAAATGTAGAGAATATTTATCTGAGTAAAACAAGACCAAAATGACAAAAATCCAATAATAATGAGTAGAATTTTTTAATATTACATCCAAAAACAGTGCTATCAAGTCTATAGCTTTTAAGGTTACTCAGGGTAAATACAGGGTTCAGGCCAACTGCAATGAAGGGAGGCTGGCTACAGGGCCCACACACGGCCCGCTTAAAAAAGTACCTTGTATGGAGCAAGGGTCAAAGACTCCCTACTTTGGTTCAGATTCACTCAGTCGGGTCGATGCATCGGAGCCAAGCCTTGCATATTTGGATTGGCACTGTCATCGTCTAACCTCACAGTCAAGACCTGCGTCATCAACGAATCAGCACTGTGTTGGTTCGATTGGTGCAAAGGGGTCACTACGTTACATTTTGAAGAAAACAGCTGCATAACCCACGTCTGAGGGCCAGGACTGGATGGGGCACCTCAGACAAGGGTAGACTCACAGCAACACAGCAGAGTTGCATGAAGTCTTTTGTTTCCTTGAGACTATAGAGAACAGGAGGCAAGTCAACAAACCATTGGAGAACAGGTGGAGAGAACAGTTCCAGGCAAGAAGCTGAAGGCTGCAGGCCAGCACAACAGAGTAGGTAGCAAAGTGGCAATCCCTCCTACATCATAGCAGTTCTTCTTCCAGGTAGAATGTACTTGTTTCCAGCAAAGTTCTGATCTGGTGGTTTCAGGGGTCCAGCACTCATACCCAATTTTGCCTTTGAAGTGGGGGAGACTTCAAAGAGGCTTTTGAAGATCATAAGGTCCATGATTTTCTTGCCCTGGCCCATTCTCATTACAAGAGGGTATGTATCTCTTTGTGTGGGTGCAGGCATAGCTCTCTTCAATTGAAAGTGTCAGCTTCTCCCAATCTACCTCAGGAAGACCCATCAGCCTGGTGATGGGCCATCAGGTTAAAAAGGCCACACCCCAGCTCCCTTAGTGTGACTGTCTAGAAAGAATGCACAAAGCCCAGCTGTTACCCAACCCAGACATGTATTCAGAGACAGGCAGAGGCACAGAATGGTTAATGTAAGACGCTAACTTCCTAAAAGGTGGCAATTTCAGATAATTTAAAATCCAACTTCACCATTAGTTTTTAAATTGTGAGTCCAGAGACACCAAACCCCAAATATCTATCTTATAGGCCTTGCTGTAGTCAAAAACGAATTTAGCAGTTTTTCACTACCAGCACATGTATAACTCAAAGGTACATGTCCTACCTTTTAAATACATTGCACCGTTCCCATGGGGCTGCCTAGGGCCTAGCCTAAGGTGACTTATATGTAAGAAAAGGGAAGGTTAACGCATGGCAAGTAGGTTAACTTGTCAGTTCGAAATAGCCTATTAATACTGCACACACAGTCTCTGAATTGGCAGGCCTGAGTCATGTTTAAAGGGCTCCTGAGTGGGTGGCATAATCAGTGTTGCAAGCCCATTAGTAGCCTTTTATTTAAAGGCCCTGGGTACCCATAGTGCACTCCATTAGAGAAGTATAAGTAAATTAAATATGCTAATTACGCATAAGCTAATGTTACCATGTGTTAAGTACAGAGCGTATGCAGTGTAGCACTGGCTAGCAGTGGAATTCCCAAGCCATAAAAATCAAGTCAACAAAACAGGAGGTCAGAAGACAAAAAGTCAGGGGAAACTCCACCAAGGATGCCAGGTCTAATATTTGACCTCCGAAGTGAAGGTTTGGAGTTCTCGTCACTAAGGTGGAAGAATGTGGGCAGACCATCAACATTGGTGTGGTCTGTACCAGGACGGTGTTCCACTTTAAAGTCAGTTTCCCAAAGAGAGATTGAACCAGCTCAACAGTTTGGGATTCTCATCCCTCATCTGTATTGACCATCTGAGGGGCCTGTGGTCTGTCTGAACCCAGAAAAGAGTGCCACACAGGTATGGTGTACGTTTATTCCGTTCCTGTAGTGAATGGCTTCTTGTGGAGGCATCCTCGCGCTGTCTACAGCGCGATGACGTCTCGTGTTTTCCTTGCATTGTTCAAACCTGGCTCCACAATCGGGCTGTGAATGATGCGTGCCAGGATTCCGTCAACGTTAATCAGTTGGCAGAGATCCTGGTACGCAGCGGGAGTGCTCGGTCATGGGTGCTGAATTGTACCGAAATAAACAACGTTTTACTTACCTTTATGTTTCCTGAATAATCCTTGCTTCATTTGGCGACAACCGGAGGAGACCATGCACTCAGCACCCACCGGCCAATTTCAAAGATTTCCTCGACGGCCAGCTCAGCGCCATTTGTTGCTGCTCCCTGCCTCTTTTTGATGATCTTCTGACTTGCTCCACCATCGGAAGCAATCTTGCTCACGGTGCGCATCCTTAATTACAGCGGCTCACACCCTGCCTGCAACTTTCTTGGAGCTGCTCTCCTGAGTGACATCACCAGCTATCCAAACAACTCCAGACGTCATCACGTCATCACGCAGGCGGCCATATTGGATTGGGCTGTTTGCACTTTCAATGCTACAGCTCTGCCGCTTTTTCTTCGATACCAGTAGGATCCAGCCTGTCCGCGCCTACAGGCACACCTTACTACATTCATTTAAATATACCGCAGTTGCATAATTGGAGCCTTCAGTTTGGTGATAGGGTCACCTTGTTTAAATATTCTACTTTCATCTAAATCTTTCGTTTTTGCATAATTGGAGCCTACATTTTAGTGATAGGCTCACCTTCTCACTAACATTTGATTAAATCCTTTGCCGGTAACTTCGGTGACAGGCTCACCTTCATATACATTTACATAACATTACATGTTAAAAAAATTATTTATTTACTTATTACATTGATAATATTTAACTTGTCAGATTTTACAGGTGCTGTCTTAACTTTATTGCTCAATCCACTTTACAGTTTTGTGAATGTACTATAATTAATTCAGACTCATTTGTTTTGCTTTCATGGCCACCTTTCAGCAATTTACACAACCACCTCCTTTCTTGCAGCATCCAGGTAAACCCAGCATTCCATGGTGACAATGGGTAAAAGCATTCTAAAATCATGTTGTAGCAATCGATGCAGTTAAGTTTTCAACTGCTCACAAATTTACGATTCTTTATGGTTGCTTAGGACTTTGTGCGCAACATGTTTTTGAGAATTTACCCCCTTTTCCTACACCTCTAGGAGAGGCTGGCAATTCAGAATACTGAAATACCTACAAAGAGGCATTGGCTTGTTTGGCAAAATATTATGACCAACAGTAAAATATAATGCTAGAGACACAACTTTGTGAGGGGAAAGCAACGTGCAGATGAAACTGTAGATGGATGCATTGCAGAACTACGAGTTTTAGTCTCCACTTGTGAGTTTAAAGCAAATCTTGACAACTACATTTGAGATCAATTCGTTTTTTCTTGTTTTTCAAGGAACGTTAAAGAGCGTCTCCTTAGTTGCAGGAATCCCACACTCCTCCAAACATTTGACATTGCCAAGAGCATTGAGAGATCCACTATCACCTCTAAAGTACTTCAAAATGATCAATCCGTCAACTTGGTCAAGACCTCTTCACATGACTCTCCATTGAACCTAAACAAACCTTTTAAACAATTAATGAGAATGGGCAATACAAGTTGTTATAGGTGTGGGTCGAAGTCACATCTTAGCAATTATCCTATGTGTCCTGCTGTTGGAAAAAGATGTGTATTATGTAAAAAATAGGCCACTTTCATGGTGTCTGTAGATCTTCTAAAATAACTACCAGGGTTAACAGTGTAGAATTTTCTGAGGCTCTTGATGATTGCACGGAGCAATTACATGATGTACTATTAACAGTTGAATTCTGTATTCAACAGTCATTACGTCAGAGGTCCTTTGGGTATGGCATTATTTGGGAAAGTAGAAATCCCAATATTGGCAGATTCTGGCTCGCCTATTACGATATTGTTGGATGTCATGTTTCTTGACAAATGGCAAGGTTCTATTACACTAACTCAGACAGATGTTAACCCGAAAGCATGCTGTGAATTTGATATAGAAATGTTTGGTTACTATAATTCAAGATTGGAATGTTTAGACAGATCATTTTCACAAAGGTTTATGTTGCAGTCAAGGGACAAAACATAGTTGGATGGCATGACCTTGCAAAAATGGGATTGTATCTCATTCCATGCTCTGAAAACCCCATTGCTCTTGGTGATGTTCCTCAAGATTATACCGGAGTTGGGTTTTTAGAGGATGAAAAAAACAAAGTGGATTGCCTAGGTCTTGAAGATCACACCCTAGATGTCAAAAAGCTTTTAGATCGGCTTCCCAGGTTATTTTCACACAAATTAGGCACTGTTAATGGTTTCCAACATCAAATTCGACTTAAGCCTGATGCCCAACCTATTGTTCACAAGGTATAGCCTTTTCCTCTCAGTGCCAGAAATGAGCTTCAGTCAGTTCTCAAGTCATTGTGTGATGAAGGGGTCATTGCACTGTGTGACTCCTCAGAATGGGTGTCGCCCATTGTTATTGTCAGGGAAAAATCTGGGGAGGTCAGGTTGTGTGCTGACTTGTGCACTTTGACTAAAAATATTTTGATTGACTGTCATCCCCTCCCGAAGATTCACAAACTTCTTGCCAGTCTAGGGGGGAAGCAATGTTTTTTTCAATCATTGACCTCCATTCAGCCTATCACCAGATACCTTTGACAGCAGATTCCCAAGAGTTCACCACATTTGTCACTAAGCATGGGCGGATTTTGCGGATCCACGATCCGCGGATTTTGCGGATTTGCGGATGGTGGATCCGCAAAATCCGCGGATTTTGCGGATTTGGGGCGGGGCTTCCATGCGAGTGCACATGCCTCTTGTATGCATAAAAGGTCAGAGAAAGATCAGTTCAGCAGATGAAGAGAAAGACGCCCCTGGTCACAAGAACAGCACGGGTATTGTGCTCGTGAAAGTCAAGGATGCAAAGGCCTCTATACAGCATCACAGCTGATTTTCCACGGTAGAGTTGGGAAAAAAGGCACACCTGTCCAGCCTCGACGACGCTCACAATTGTTTTTGGGCTAATGAATGAGTCACTGAATTTGAGCATCAACTAGTTCAAGCGACCATGTGTGTGTTACTATGCAATCGCCCCGAAGGGCGCAGGGGTCCCTTGAGTGAGCTGTCCATCATAGTGTGTGAATGGCGGGAAGACGGTGCAAACCGCGAGTGTGTGGGCGGGGCCAAACGTGCGGGGCTTCCATGTGAGTTCACATGCCTCTTGTGTGCATAAAAGGTCAGAGAAAGATCAGTTCAGCAGATGAAGAGAAAAAGCTCCTGGTCACAGGAACAGCACGGGTATTGCGCTCGTGAAAGTCAAGGATGCAAAAGCCTCTATCCAGCATCACAGCTGATTTTCCACGGTACATTTGGGAAAAAAAGCACACCAGCCTGGCCTGTTGTAACTATTTTACGATGGCGCCGGCAAGCTGCCAGCGCCATCCTAAAATAGTTACTAAATTAGCTTCAACAGGAAGCTCTAATAGATAAAATCGAGCACCTGCTTTATTTTATCTATTAGAGCTTCCTGTTGAAGCTAACTTAGTAACTATTTTAGGATGGTGCTGGCAGCTTGCCGGCGCCATCGTAAAATAGTTACAACAGGCCAGGCTTCAACTTTTGCCCCTGGATCCGCCGCTCGCGGATGTGCGAATTCTCGGTAAATTCGCGGGAGTTCACGGATCGCGAATTTACCGAAAATTCGCAAAAATCCGCGAGCGGAACGGATTTCAAGCTCATACTTATTTATCACACCCTTCGGGTTATCTCAGACTACCTTTTGGCCTGGTCTCCGCGGCTAGTGTTTTTCAGAAGATGATGGACAATCTTTTTGAAAAAAATGCTTTTGAGCAAATTGGATGAAGCAGGCATGACCATTTAAACTGACAAATGTCAATTTGGTACTCAATAATTAGATTACTTGGGTCACAATTCTGGTCTGACAAAGTCTCATCTTCATTTGATCAAGTAAAAAACTTCATTATTGAGGCGCCTACTTTTCAAGATGGTTCTAAATATTTCATCATGGTGAACGCTCGTCTCACAGGCTTAGGTGCAGTCCTAGGTCAATGGGTATCTGGAAAGGAACACACCTTAGCCTTTTCTTCATGAATGCTTAAACCTTTTGAGACACATTACAGTACTATTGAACGCATAGCTTTTGCGCGTGTTTAGGCAATTGACAAATTCAGAAATTACATTTGGGAACGTCAATTCTAACTTTTTACTGTCCACAAACCCCATACACATATACTCAAATGTATGGGGCTTGGTAAGGCTTCTGCTAGACTGATTAGATTGCTTTTGAAGTTGAAAGAGTTTCACTTTTCTATTAAGCCGATTTCTGGTGGTAAGAATTTCAGGGCTGACTGTCTCTCATGCATGGCTTTTCATGATGACTCAGAAGTTGAGGATTTTGAGGACACAGAATGTGTAGTGGCAGCCTTAGATGCCATCAAGGAAGTCCCAGCATCACTGAACAGTTATGGATGGAAGCTTACAGTAAGGATAAAATTCTCAAACAGGTCATGTAATATATTGTTAAGGGATGGCTGGAGAACAGGAAGCTTTCCGGTGAGTTGCGATGGTGGCCTCTGAGTTGTACCTTGTCAATGGCATGGCCATGCGGCATGAATCATTTGTTCCCTCATCAAGTCTGAGGGAAGACTTCATTAAATCTGCAAACCGTGGTCATTTAGGTGTTACCAAAACCTCTCAACTGATTACGTTGTATTATTGGTGGCCATCTTCGGAACCTCAGGTCAAATTTTGTATTGATTTATGCACTGAATGTTTATTGTCAGATAAGAAATTAAATTTGATGAGTACACCTTTACATTCTGTTCCCTTTCTCAACAGAACTTGGGACCAGGTTGGTTTAGGTTTTTCGGGGCCCTATGATGTTTTGCCTCATGATATCAAGTTCCTCATTTGGAAGGTTGGCTATCATTAGAAATGGATTTATCATATGTTTTGTGATGTAGCCAGTACCAGTATTGCCATCAAATTCATGAAAAAGGTTTTTGCAGTTGAGTGTTCGCCTTTTGTTCTTGTAACTGACAAAGGTACCCATTTTGTCTCCCATAAGATGTGAACATTTTTGGCAAGAAATGATGTTAGTCATTACAAGGTTGCTTTATATTCCCCAGCGTCTAATAGATTGGTCAAGAGGGCTAACAGACTAGTTAAGGACACCATTCAAGCAGTTATTTCGTCTGGTCAGGATGTTCAAGATTTTGTTGAGGCCAAATAATGGTCTTATATTATTTCACCTCATTGCACCACAGGATTCCACCTTTAACCCTTTTGAGGGGTAGGAATGCCAACACCAATTTATGTCCCAATTGGTTGCAAAACAAACACGACAAACATAGCCATGTTGACAAAGGTCTTGTGTCTCATGTGTTACAGAAGCAGAGTCTCATGAAATCTATGCATGATTCAGGGAAATGTTTTAACAATATGCAACTATAAATTAATGATTGGGTTCTTATCAAAAACCCAAAAAAGGTTTCTAAAGGCTTGTCTAAATTTTCCACTCCTGTTCAGATCACTGATATGAACAAAGGTTCCGCGCTACGTGGTATTACTGGGTGGTGGAATAAAAGATCTCTTGTTCATCTTTCTGACTCACAGGTTAGCTCTTTGCTCACGATGTCCAAACAGGAAGTTGAACATTGTGACTGGAATAGCTGGTTGCTTGATCTCACATCTTGTGTACCACCTTTTTTAGTTGAAAGTAGCTTTGGGAAAACTGTTGCTTCTCGGTGTTTAACCTCACACGTCAGTCAGCGTGACAGTCCTGTCTCTAGGGCTGTTGCGACGACTGGTGATGTTTCTTTGCAGACTGTAGTTGTGGGCACCCATCAAAGAAGATTACCTTCTAAGTTCAATGATTTTTTGCCATGAATTTGCGACCAAGACTTTTCATAGGTTTCTTCGGATTTACTTTCTAGTTATGCTAACCATTGGTTTTCTTCTCATGTTCATTTATTCACTTTGTTGCTCTTCCTCCATTTTGTTCTTTGTGGGGAGGAGGAAATTGTAGTGAATAGCTTCTTGTTCAGGCATCCTCGCGCTGTCTCCAGCGCGAGGATGTCTCATGTTTTTCTTACATTTTTCAAACCTGGTTGCACGATCGGGCTCTGAACGATGCGTGCCAGGATTCTGTCAACGTTATTCAGTTGTCAGAGATCCTGGTACACAGCGGGAGCGCTCGGTCGTGGGTGGTGAATTGTACTGAAATAAACAAGGTTTTACGTACCTTGATGTTTCCTGAATAATCCTTACTTCAGTGCCCAAACCACAACAAAGGCTTCCCTGTCAATTGTGCTTGTCAATTGCTCTCCACTTCTGTTCCCTGGGGAATAGCCTCCTCCTGATGAAGGCTACAGACCGATCTAGACCCTCTACATTTAGCTTTGAGAGCATGGCACCTATGCCATGCTCTGAGGTGTCCATCTAATCAATAAACTCTTGGGAGAAATCAGGCATGCCTCAGTGCCGCAGGCCCACTGGTAGCATTTCATTTACCAGTCCTGGGCACATATAGTGCACACTAATAGGGACTTATAAGTAAATTAAATATGCCAATTGTGGATAAGCACATTTTACCATGTTTTAAGTATAGAGCATTTTCACTTTATTACTAGCTAGTAGTGGTAAAGTGCCCAGAATCCGAAAGGCATAAAAAATGAAGGTGGCAAAACAGGTCAGACGGCAAGAAGCCCCGGGAAACCATGCCAAGGATGGCAGGTCTAGCATCAATGATTGTTTATATTTGCTAATGTGAAAATGTCAGCCAGTGCTTTATGACTAATGCGTACATATAGGTAAGGGGGCATGTGCATGAATGTGTAGGCATGGTTGGCAATCTTGGACATTTTTTTTCCTAATGAACAAACATTCCCACTTTGTTGTTGATATGTATGCTGCGTTGTGATACATGCACGCACATTGATTCATTCATAGGTTGCCACCAATGCGTAAACAGTCATAGGTGTTTTGTGTAGGGATGCATGCGCATGCTTGTGTCATGATGCACTGCTATCCATTTTTGCATTTTTAATGTTGATTGTGAGGCAAAGCAAATAAGGAAACAAGCAGCCTTGTAGTACTTTGTTGCTTTAGGGCCCTTGTGAAAGAAGTAAACAAAGAAAATAATTTGAGAATGATGAGTTGGATGGGGAAAATCAATGTCCAATGTGTGAGCGGGAAAAATGGAGAATAGTAAATAATGTGCATGGGAATGCAGGGATGCTGGGATGTCAGGAGGAATGACCTAACAGGTGACAGACCAAAGAAAGGCATAGACTTCCATGGAGTGCTAGAAGGGAAGTGGAACGATACAACTCTTCCAGTCATAACACTGTGAAATCAAAGTCCTGATAGGCTAAACAAATACAAGGTTAGGGGAAAAGCCATTGAAGCATGAGCTGAGACCTAAGGTAGACAACAATGCTATGCAATCATGAGCAAGTCTGTGACTAAAAGCTTACTCTATTTTATACTAAGAAGCTGGGACAATACACTATCACATCTATCAGCTTAGAGGGGTACATTAACAATGAATCAAAGTAGTGCACGTAATCAGATCAGCCTCTTTCAACTTGCAATCAGGCAAAAATCCTTAAACATATGCACATTCGAGTAGTCCAGGCCCCACAGTTCAGCTGGCATATAACAAACTCTATTCATAACATTTCAGCACAGTTGTTATGTAAAATCCACAGACTCTGACATGTTTGTTTTGAAGAGACTTCTTTATTCACATTATTTTATTCTTTTTTTAAATTCTCTTCTTTACTCCAAATGTAGCCAACATGCTTCGTCACTAAGACCTTCTTCAGAGCTTTATGTGTAGGTCCTTCTTAATAAATAAATGTTATAATGTCTTAAGAGTAATTGTGCACCAATATTCTCAGGAGGTTGTTAAATTGCAAAACGAGAGGCAAGTCCACCAGCATGTTCCCAACACAGTTCCCTATGCGGTGAACATGCCACAGGATTTTCCTCTCATTTTACAGTTTAACAAACTCATTAGATTTATGAAATCTCAACTTTCAAGAATAGAAAATTGCTACTAAGGGTTGTGAATACATTCAATCAAACTGACAATCCATGCTGGATCTACCCAGCTCCAGAAGTTCTTCAGAGAATGGACTCAATGAAACACTGATTCCTGAGAAAATCGGTGCACAATTAATCTTAAGATGTCATCAAATTTCTTTACTAAGAAGGACCCAAACATAATGCCCTGAAGAAGTTCTTAGTGATGAAACCTGTTTGCTACATTTGAAATAAAGAAGAGATTTTTTTATAAAATACTAAAAGAAGAAGTACATGAATAAAGATGTCTCTTCCAAGCAAACGTGACAGAGTCTGTGGACTATATATAACAACTGTGCTGACATGTTATGAATAGAGTTTGTTATATGTCAGCTGAACTGTGATGCTGGACCATTCGAATTTGCGAAAGCATAGTCTATGGGTATGTCATATATTTGAACCATTTGGTCTGTGACAAACAGCTAATGCTGTCTGTGGCCAAGACCTACAAACAACCCACATAGATAGTATAAGAAGACATTTCAAGTAAAAACAGATATATATCATTTGAAACATATGTAACAATCAGTTATCATCAATCATCATCACCATGCTCAACTTCAAATTCTTATTCAAACAGTGGCATGGAGGAGGCCAATTGCCTCAATATGAGCTTTTGCAGTTGTGTTCGCCTTTTGTTATTGTAACTGACAAAGGTACCCATTTTGTCTCCCATAAGATGTGAACATTTTTAGCAAGAGATGATGTTAGTCATTACAAGGTTGCTTTGTATTCCCCAGCGTTTAATAAAGTGGTCAAGAAGGTAACATATTAGTTAAGGACACCATTCAAGCAGTTCTTTCGTCTGGTCAGGATGTTTAAGATTTTGTTGAGTCCAAATAATGGTCTTATAATATTTCACCTCATTGCACCACAGGAGTTCCACCATTTACCCTTTTGAGGGGTAAGAATGGCAACACCAATTTGTGTCCCAATTCGTTGCAAAACAAACACGAAAAACATAGCCATGTTGACAAAGGTCTTGAGTCTCGTGTGTTACAGAAGCAGAGTCCCATGAAATCTATGCATGATCCAGGGAAAAGTTTTAACAATGTGCAACAATAAGTTAATGATTGGGTTCTTGCAAAACTGCAAAACGCCTTTAAAGAACTGCAAGCAACACATCACATGTTTTTGTTTCATATATTTATGGCCAAAAGATTGTGATCATTCACATTTCTTCAGTGTAATCCATGATCACTAATTATTTAGGTTAATTGCAGAAAATGTATTTCCAAAGAAGGCATTGGGCTGAATATAAACAAGCAGTGGAAAAGCATTGCTTTACAAATGATTCTTGATAGAACAGAAGCATTAAATGCTCATTGATGTTCTAAGGCAGTGCCACTGACTTTCACTAAAAAATACTGGGTCCTTGTTGGCATAGGCTTCTAGGAAGTTGTGAGTAAAGGTTAGTAAACTTTATTAATCATGATTTAGGTAAGATCGCCAGATCGTTGGGGGACCTGCTGAGATACCGGTCCTCAGCCTGCTTGCTTGCCCTGACCCAAGGACACCTCACCGGGCAGCTCCGCTCTCCCCCGCCACCGCTCCTGACATCACGGCCGCAGAGAGGGGGGAGCAAGGGGAGACTACAATACCCGGCGTCCCCGCTGCTCACGGGGACGTGAATTGCGGCTTCAGGATCCCACGCCCGGAGGTTTCTTAAGAGAGGGCTGCTGCTGCGGCCGAGTGGGAGCGCCAGATCGTTGGGGGACCTCCTGAGATACCGGTCCTCAGCCTGCTTGCTTGCCCTGAACCAAGGACACCTCACCGGGCAGCTCAGCTCTTCCCCGCTGCCGCTCCTGACATCGCGGCCGCAGAGAGGGGGGAGGGAGGGAAGACTACAATACCCGGCGTCCCCTGCTGCTCACAGGGACGCGAATTGCCGCGTCAGGATCCCGCGCCCGGAGGCGCTTAAGAAAGGGCTGCTGCTGCGGCCAAGTGGGAGCGCCAGATCGTTGGGGGACATGCTGAGATACCGGTCCTCAGCCTGCTTGCTTGCCCTGACACAAGGACACCTCACCGGGCAGCTCTGCTCTCCCCCGCCGCTGCTCCTGACATCGCGGTCACAGAGAGGGGGGAGCGAGAGGAGACTACAATACCCGGCGTGTCCTGCTGCTCACGGGGACACGAATTGCCGCATCAGGATCCCGCACCCGGAGGCGCTTAAGAGAGGGCTGCTGCTCCCGCCTCACGGGACGCGTGCTGGCGTCGCCGGGCTGAGCCCGGGCAGAGGGCGGGCCGCCTGTTGCCGTCGGGCCGGATAAGGCCGGGCTGGGCCACCCCCATTGATTTTGACATATCCTAAAGGTACATTGCTTTCCTTCCGGATGATTTTCTTGTTGGGGGCATACTAATAACTATTTATTGTCTTCACTACTGAACTGCTGTTGAACGTGCCTCATTTAATACAAAACTGTGATTTGGGAAAAGGGCTGTAACAGACTGATCAGGACTTTTGGTGCACCTACGAGTAGGAACTCAGGGTGAACAGGTTGGGTGATAATCTATTGAACCCCAGTCATGACCAGACCACCAAAAACACGCTCGGTTACGAGCAAAGCAAACCTAGTTGATAAACCAAATCAGGTCATTGATGGAACAATTGCTGTACCACCTAACAAAGTTAAAAAACCTACAGCGATAGACATGATGTTGAGGAAAGTCTCGGGGGAGATTGAGTGCATGGAAAGGAGTTTGTCCTCCTCGCCAATCCCAATACTAGTTACCCCCACACAATCTAGAGACCAAACTCTCTCAGAAAGCCCAAGTATAGAAACAGTGAGCAACTCAATTGAGGGTATTCCCTGTGCTCAACAGCCAGCACAACCTGGGGCAGGAGAGTTAAGGGAGAGTAACCTTACTACACGGAGTAGACCCAAACAACAACGGAGGAAGTGGCAAGGGACTCTCCAGGAAAAATATATCAAATACAGATGGTCGTAGACCCAAAAATAGCAAGGAGACCATCACTGAGGATGAAGTAGGAGCTCCCCACGTAAGACCGCCAGGGTGGATAGAGGAGATAATTGGCGATCTAAAAAATCATCTGGAAGTCTTTATCATCAGCCAGATGAAACCGATCATTAATAGGATAGACAGGATTGCAAACGAACTGACCAAACAGGGCAAGACAATGGCCCCGATAAGCAAGAACCCTACTATAGGCTCTAACTAAGCCATAAACACGCCCACTAATCAAACTGCAGCTACTAACAATTGTGTTAGTCACACAGAACATATGATTGCACAGGTCCATGATCCGCCTAAAGCACCAGTACACCCAGAGAGGGGACCCTCCCAGAATGGCGGAACTGAACATCTAGACAAAGCCCAACAGCAAACAATCACACAAATAGTGCAGGAAGGTCAGCATTCAACTCAAGGCCCAACTAGCTTACCTCTATACGAATCTGACCCATTTGAGAGATTAGAAAGCCCCCCACCACACATAAATCTACCCCCGGAAGCTTGCCCCTATGTCATAGTATTTGCAGGTGTGCCGGAACTTAGACCCGCAGAAAAAGAAACTCATTTGGAATTAAAATCCAAAATAATAAAATGGCTAAATATTCACAGGCCCTTGAATACAGGGGAAAGGGGGGAGATACTACATGTAAGAAGAGTGAATTGGCTGGGAGGCAGGAAAAAAGATATATTAGGGGACTGTATTGTGGCTAACTTCAGAGATGTTAATTTGGTAGACTACATATTGGGAAACACAAACAGAAACCACACTAGTACAATCTGCACTCTCCCCCTGGGATATTTTTACCCAAGGAGGCGGAGCATTAACAATCAGATTTATCCAATCTGGAACACAGGAAGGGCACCATTCAGACAAAGGGACAGAAGGCCTAATCAGACAGGCCAATTCATACCAGCCAGAGACTACCCACAGTGGAGAAATAGATTTGCCCCCCTACAGTCGCTAGATGAAAACGACTGACTACCTCCCGCTGAAAATGGACAACAAAATATAACCACAGGGGAGGGACCTGATTGTAGTATGAAAGGGGTGGGGGACAGCCTGGAAGAACTGAGGACAGATGTTCCATCAATGATGAGAGGCGAGGATGCTATTGAGTTAATGACTCATAATAAGAAAGTGTGCAGACGGAACGATCAAGCTTCAGAGGGAGGAAAAGCCCCCAAGGTAGGACTAGCTCTGCTGTCCTGGAAAATAGCCGTTCTGGGGGGGAAATTTGATAACAAGGACTGGAGGGAGTATATCACTAGCTTCCATATCATAGCCTTACAAGAGACTTGGGCACAAGACCTCTCTCTCTACCAGCTGGAGGGTTACAAATGCTTTTTCATGCCAGCTTTGGAAAGTAGATCAGGAAGGGCGAAGGGAGGGCTAGCCATATATGTCGATTTAGATTTAAAAGGCACATGGTCACAACCCTCATAGGTATCACACACTTTACAAGCAGTGATATTCCCGGGACAGGGACAGAGGTTCCTAATATTAAACTTTTACAACTCAGGGCCGATAGACGGGAACTACCCAGTGATACATGAACTAGAGAGCAGATTATCCAAAGAAATTGATCAAAGGCAGGGCGTCAAGAACCAATAATCCTACTCATGGGTGATTTTAATTGCCACTTATGCCAGAAACTTCTGCCCGTGAGCCCGGATTGGTCCTCCTGCCCTGTAGAAAGTGGCCCACACTTTGAACACAATAAAGAGGGAACACTCCTTATGAAGTTACTTGATAGGTTTGCTCTTACCCACACTATTGACTTATTGGATCTGAAAGCAGGAGATACTCTTTTACCAACATTTAAGGGAAGGGGCTGTTCATCCATCATAGACTTTATTCTAATATCTAGCTCTGCAAAAGAGCAAGTCAAAGATGTAAAAACAGAATGGAGCCCCTTTAGTGACCATAACCCGCTAACCCTTGAAGTTCCCCACAATGTGAGGACAGTAAAGATTGCTCTTTCAGACTCGGAACTTCGCCCAACTGACCAGGGGAGGCGTTTAACATGGGAAAAGATCAATGCACAGGAATTTTATTGCTCCTTAATGGAAAGAGGGAAAGAACAAATAAAGGCCTGCCTTGAACTAACAATAGAGGGTAGAGAGGTGGTCCTGGCATTTGAGTCTTTAATCAAGGCGGTTGACGGATTGTTAAAAACCAAGCATCCGGTAAAGGACTCACCAAGTCCGCGTTGGTTTGACTCCAACTGCTCGCGGGCTCTGAGGGAGCTAAAACTGTGCCTAAAGACGCTCCCGAAAATAAAAACAAAGTAGCCCGGTGTAGATATAATTATAAAATGCAGGTCAAAGAAAGAAAGATCACCCTCCAAAAGGAAGTCTGGGCAAACCTACGTGAAGCAGGGGAAAATAGGGATTATACCCAATTTTGGAGAATTATAAATAGTCCCTGCTTTCAAGATTCTAGCTACGACGGCAAACAAGATGGCTGCTTAGGCTCCCGGCTCCGCCGATCTCCGTATCCTGCTGCAAAATCCTGCACAATATCCTGATTTTACCCCCAGCCCCTGCGTACATGAACAGTTTCTAACTCCGAGGGTGAAATCCGGGAATTTTTATTGGCCGGTTTCACGGAGTAACACCGAGTTGAAGATTGTGGCCTACTCCAGCGGTGAAGCCGGGGCCTCGAGTATCTGCATGGCCGAGTGGTAGTGCAACAACAACGGCTGAGAGACCCAGGCAGGTTCCGGTCGATCGTGGTGGAGGCTTCTTTTGCGCCCGGAATTGGCAGTGATTGTTCTCAGCACTCATGGAGAGGTGACCTTGCTTGCTACTGATGGCGGGCGGGGGTTCCCGTCCCGCGGACCCGGTGCCGGCTCCCTCCGGGGTTTGGCAGATCGGGGCCCCGGCCTGCGGCGTTAAGCTGGGTGATCGTGGCTGTGGAGAACGACGGGTTATCGTCCACGCTTGCTCCCTCGTGATCCCTGTCTGTCCCTCCCGGGGACACCATTTCACTCGGGAGGTGATTGTTATCGGTCTCGGGCTTGAGACCATGGACCGAAATGTGTCCGAGCCATCGCTGAGGTCATTGCTGGCAGAACTCTGGGCGCTTCAATCACAAATGACTGTCTCCATGAATAAAATGGATGCAGGCCTATCTGGGATGCTACTTATTGTACCGGACCCTGCCCCACTAGTGGAACTACCATCTGTAGCTATTCAAGCAACGGCCATTTTGTCTCACTGCGAGGACCCCGTGGGGATGCGAGTATTGGGACCACCGGATGAAGCCCTGGAAGATGGTGTCCTAGAGATCGTGAGAGTGCCACTGCACCTTCCACCGTTATTGACTTTTGAGGTATTGACTGGCTTCCTACCCCCGGAGACTTGTGTTGTAGACTCTTTTTCATCTGGTGATCGTCTCCCCCCTTTTTTGGAAATGTTGCGGCCCCGGGGCAAGAAACACGGGGACTGTCTTGTTGGTAGAGGGAGGCTTCCTACACTTGAAGCTCCAGTGGACTTACTTGCTGCAAGTGGTAACGGATTGACTCTTGATGACTTCCCTCTCCTCTAGGACTTGTTTGTATGCCTTTGGGTCTCGCTGGGGAGGGCTTGTGTGCTGGTCCGGAAGGGTCAGGGGTGAGATTACTCAACTGGGGCGGTTTGAAATTGTAGTGTAGTTCCTAGTTTCCCACTAGGCCCTGCGCATTGGAATAACATAAACAGTAGTATCGACATGGAACTGCGGATATTCCAGGCCTCCACTGACTATGCTAAACTTAATTGGGTTGTGTTACCAACTAGCTCAGAGGTCACTGGAAACTTTCTTCTCTGCATAGGAAGTGATCAGCTTCCTTGGCACAGACAAGAAGGGATTCAGTTTTCCAACAACCGTGCAACATGACAACTTTGCTCCTCAGATCAAGAGTCAATCTCTAGGGTCGTGTGAAACAATAGACATGTATTTCACTCAGTCAGTCTAGTGCAGTTTACTTTCACGAGATGTAGAGAATAGAGAGACGGGCGTTTGTCAATAAAGGGTTAACATTTATTGAACAGTCTTTCTTCTCGTACAAGAGAAATGTATTGCCACAATTGCAAGAATGGTTATTATAAAACGTACGTACAGTAAGATAAGTATTGCGAAATAGAACTGTAAAAGCATTGATATGGTTTCTTAGCCATACAATGGTTTAAAAGTAATAAAACATATATACAGTCATATATACATTAGGCTAACATACTCAACTGGTGCTTCTAACTAAGCCTACCCCAGTGTGCCTGACCTAAGCCTAACACGTGGAAGGGGAGCAAGTAAGTAGCTTTAAATTAAGTTGGTTTTGCCAAGGTTTGTTTCAAGAATTCTCATCTAAGGGTTTAGTCAACACCATACCTCTGAATAGAATGATGGAGGATTGGTATCTCCTTCAGGGGTCTCTCTCGATATCCCAGTCACCCGCGAGGGCAAACCGGAAGCGCCGGGACTGGATTTCTCTGCACGAGAAAGGCAGCGGCTTCTCTTCAGCGCGTCGAGGAAGGAGGGGGGACAGCGTCCGCGGGCAGCTGGAATCTGCTGGATGTCTTCGCAGAGGGACGGCTGTTCAGCTCCTTAAGCGTACTGCACCATAGTTCGCGCTTTAGTGGCGATAATGGTATCAGCAGCTTCACCACCACAGGATAGCAGGCTGCAGCGACAGAGTGCTAGATTTACCAACACGGAGTCTTGCAGGCAGCCAGCATCAGCAACAGTAGCTTGCAGCTCACATTGCTTAAGGCAACGTTGGTAATATTTATACCTAACAAGTGCCGGGTTTGACGCAAGTTTGCTGGACATAAGACGTCAATTAAAGATGTCACTAGGAAGTGATAGTTATCAGTTGCTCATTAGAGTTCCATTACTAATCAAAACACAGCAAGCGGGGATTTCCAGGTTTGCTGAGTTTTTATCTTGTTGAAGAACTCGGAGTGTTATCTAGGAATATCAGATAGTGACTACTGCTCTGTCATTGCACTAATTGGTCGCAAAGGAAGTGGCAGAGGGAACTATGCTGGAATTTGGCTCTGTTCGTGTGAGGCCAGAGATGACTTTTCTGAAAATCGCACTTGAACGGTTATGCCAATATAGGGAATAAAAGGATTTATAGCCGAATAGGGGCATAAGGTCACAGTATCGATCAGGAACCTAGATAAACACGCAACACTCACTCCATGGGTTAATGTCCATCAAAATTACTAAAACTAAGCAATAAGATGCATGTGTAACATTGCCCACCCCAAAATACATAAATGCATTCGAAATAGGCGTACTCGTAATACATGGAATATAGGTACTGTACGATTTTTAAAACATAGAAATCATTCAAAAAATTATTGCATACGAAATCATTGAACAATTATGCAAAAGGAATTACACATGAAGTATCTCTGACAGAAGAAGGGCGAGATAAATCATCACATAAAAATGCATTGTAATAACATGTGTGCTAGAGGCTGGTGTAATGTTGTTATGTCTCTAGATGTGTTTAGAAATAGAAGTGTGAAGCTTCTGTTCTCTAAGAATAGTTTTTACGTTAAGCAAAGAATTGTTCGTGCCAAAAAGGGGTCAATATTAGAAAAAAATTGTCCAATTCAAAGAAAATAGATTACCAAAGCTCTTGGCAGTTTTTGTTGATCAAAACTGAAGGCCGAATTCAGAGTTCATGGGAACGCTGTGTGTCGGAAAGCTTCTTAAAAGTTATTGTTTCTCTACGGGTGAGAACATCGTATCAGACAGGCTCTCAAAGAATTGGTCTACAAAATCAGGTGATAGTTCAACCAAATTAGATAGCGCTGTAACTTGGCAGGTGTGAGAATGATTGCTGTCATCGAAGGCAGGACCAGCAATGCTCACAGAACGTTGTACCTGGATGATGTTGCTTTTGTCACTCGCTCCACTGTTACCACTTGGCTGTAGCACAGGAGTCTCCACGAATGCCGTCATCAGGATTGGTAGCCGCTGGGGACAACACAATGCGTGAGCGGTTATTGGACTGAGCAAAGTATCGACGTCCATTGGTACTGCTGATGGAAGTGAAAGACAGATGTCCAACACGCATTCATCGCCGCAAAGCATACACCGTAGCACAGGTAAAATGCAATTTTGCCATATCGGTCTGAATGAAAGGAACCAGGTCATGTTTAGATCTCTCAGCCTGGCCAATCCAAGGACGTTAGTTATCCTGTCCCGGTAGCGCATTGCTAGGATTGTCTCTTCCATTCCCATGGGAGCTATGTCTGAGCCGAGGCTTGCCATAACGAAGCAGGAGGGTCAAAAATAGAATCCCTGCGACGAGTCCCAAAAATAATGGTATGCCGCCAAAAATGGAGTGCACAAAATTAGGAAAGATTCCCAAAATTGCCTGGAAGGGTGTTAGCAGTCCCGTAAAGACTGTCTTAAATATGCCTGGGATGCTTGTAGCACTAGACATGTTAAGGAGTTGGCTGAACATTTCTACGAAATGCACAGGGCAATTTGTTGATAAAAGGTCATGAACTTCAGTAGCTGTCCTTGCAACTAGAAGATCATACGTCTCTTTAGATGACGTTATAGGCACTGTTGTCTGTAAAAGTACAGATTTCATTTTGCTTAATGTATCAATTCGTATAGAATAGAGATTCAGACGAGGCCATATGGGAGTCACTATGTCTGGAGGCCCACTCGGAAACAATGCTTGCATACAGCATTTGACCATGGATGTTACTTCTACTAGATAACTTTTCCCTGGCACGAGGCCACAACATCTGTGATCCGTTCTAAGAATGTAACTCCCGTTCGAAAGTTGCATAAAGAAGGGCTCTATCTGAGTTGCAGGTGTGACTAGCTGGTGGCATGAATGGTTGTTTGAATTTCCATCACATGCTTCGTGTAAATTAATACCCTGACACAAAAGTATACCGCTTAGTGAATGTTTACAGTTCTCACCACTAAGAAATACATTTTTGTCACTGTCACTATAGCAAGAATGAGTGTATGGTAATTTCCATTCGGATTTTACATATCCTTTACCCAATTGTTCATATTGGCCAGCAGGTATGTACTCAAGGCACTTTTTAAATCGGAAAGTTGTTATCGGAATTGTGATAATTCCGTGTATTATCCATTCAACGACAGGACTCTCTGACATTGTCAATGGTAATCTCTCGAGTTTTTCGATGCTCAGGATTGTATAGTCTGCTCCTTTCTGTGCCAAACTGATCTGTTTATCTGTAAGGTTAAAACTGGAAAATAATGACGTTGTGTTG
This sequence comes from Lissotriton vulgaris, assembly GCF_964263255.1. Classification (NCBI taxonomy): domain Eukaryota; kingdom Metazoa; phylum Chordata; class Amphibia; order Caudata; family Salamandridae; genus Lissotriton; species Lissotriton vulgaris. The sequence goes on along the minus strand of NW_028250845.1, from coordinate 798,144 downwards.
ATTAAACGCCAAGGCACATAGCCTGAACGAAGATTTTGCAGCGTCCAGCCTAATTCTATAATAGAGCGTAATTGAGACTGGCCATGTTGTAACATAAGCAAATCTCTGTCTATCACATCAAAGGCAGAGGATACAATATTGTCCAACGAATATATTCTGGAAGACAGAGTCATTAACCCATTGTCTACCACAGAAAGTGATTTTTCCAAATTAATACGATCAATTTCTCGTATTTTTTCAGCAGTTTCAATTTGCTTTACTTTCCAAGCCTCGTTGTAAGCAGCATAGATACTGGTCACTATGAAACGCTTTTGACGCTGTTTGCGTGGTCCAAGAATGAAATCGCGCAAATCAGCACCATCTTTTAGCAAAGACAAGTGTTGCTTAATTTCAGCCAGTGTGGACGAAGTTAGCCATTCAAGGCAGAGTTTCCCTACACTGTATGTTGTTATAATCCCTGGATGTTGTCTCTGGGAGTATCTAGGGTCTAATCTGGTCATTTTTAACCCCTGTGTTTTATTCAGGAATCTATCTTGACAGCTATTTGTGTCTGTAGGCCAGATTAACCACTTTTCCAATCAGGATGTGTTCTGTTGAAATGTAAAATTTGTGACACGTCTAACTCAATATCAGCGGTTGCATTTTCTGGTATTGGCTTCGGTATAGACGGTGTTTTAAGGTCTTTGATCTTAGCTAGGCCAAGACAAGATGTTTGGTGTATTGTGTCATTTAAAAATAACATTTGTTCTGGTATCATGCAGGTTCTAAATAGTGCTTCTATGCCTTGCACCTGCCAATCTTTTGTACCCCAAATTGTTTTCGTTTCAATATTATTTTTCCAATAATCAAAACCAAATGTCATCATTTTGTCATAAAATGCTTCTGAATATATCAATTTAGAATTTGTCAGCATTGTTTTCATTCCTGTTTTATCTAACAGTTTGTAATAAAACGTTTCTGCATCACTGGTGTTAAACCCTGAGAAGTATTTGAATTTCTCAAAAAATGCTTTAGAACTGCTTTTAGGTGGTGTAGAACAATGTTCCCATTGATTATACATAAAAACATTTCTAGGCTGTGCAGATTTATGCAAGTAATGATCCCCATAGTGGGTGTAGCAGAATAACTGCTCATAACTAGATGAACCTTGTAAATAATCATGATCTGTGAATCTAGCTGACATTACTAAATCAGACATCATGTCATTAATACTGTTAAAGTCCCAATCATCAGAGAATGTACTAGGTGTCACAAAGTCACTTAAGGAAACCTTTAGTTGATGAGGATACTTCAGGATTTCGACCGGACCATAGATCTCATAGTCTGTTTTCTCCCATACTACCCCACCAGGTATTGGAATTGCTGTGACATTTACTGTTGACAGTTCTCTTTTCTTCACGTGGGATGATCTGTGTGGTTTCCGGACTAGGTTGATGTTCTGACTTGCTGTGTCCATTCAATTGTAATAAACTTTCCTAAAATTAAAACTAAAATTAGGCATAGTAGGAGTATGAATACCCCTGAGATAATCCAATGCTCAATCAACGGTGAATCCAGATATAGTTCTTTGATTTGTTGAAGGAGTCCTGTTGTATTTTCTTTAGAATACTTTTTTGTTTCTGGCATCATTTCGGGGTCGTTTTGATCTTCAGAGAAGTTGTCGAAGTTGATGAAATAACCAGAGGCAGTTCTGTCAATTGATGGGATTGTTCTTTCAATCTGTCTCTCGGTAGCACTTTCTGATGCCACATTATTGTAGACTGGTGTTGTTTCTTGACGAACTGTTTCAATCTGTGTTTCAAAAGGCACGAGTTCCATGGCATTATTGCATAGTCCTTCATTGTGCACTGCAGGCTGATCGAATGTGATTAGTCTTTCAGTTTGAACCTCTTGGATTGTTGCAAGTTTGGGTATTCTGTTGTTTCTTGGGAGTCCACTGGGCCTACTGTTGATTATAGGCCACATGTTTGTGGTTTTACCAGATCGATAGACACGACTCTGTTCTCCTTTTTACCAGCAAGGGGCGGTAGCACAACTGATCTTGTTCCGGTGACTGCCAAGACAGGTACTGCTTTTCTGTAAGAAGGCCCAAATTCCTTCTTAACCGCGATCTTTTCTCTGACTAGATCCCCAATCTTTGGAATCCAGACAGGCCTTGCTGGGGCTGTTGCGGGTGGTGCCTCGTCAGTGGTACTTGGCTGTTGCTTTAACTTTATGTTGCTTAAGGATTTTCTTGTTTCATTCAGTTCCTGTAAAACAGCCAAACGATCTTTGATGTCAAAGTCTGTTGTTTTTTCTTGTACCACTGACATCTGACTATCGAGGTCCTGAACTCGCATTCTAATTCCGAACAATAGTTCGTATGGGCTGAAACCTTTTAGAGAATTTCTTGGCATGTTGTTAGGACTAGTCTGGACACTTATTAAATGTTTGACCCACCCAGCGCCTGAACCTAATACCTTCGTTGTTATAGATTGCTTTATGTCACGGTTTTTTCTTTCTACCACACTGTTCCCTTCGGGGTGCGACGGACAAGAATACCGCAACCCAATTCCCATGCTGGCCATGGCCTCCTTATAAGCTCGAGAGCTGAAAGCAGGACCCTGGTCAGAATGGAACGTGGTAATTGCGTATGTGCCGATAAAGACTCGCAAATCTTTTATAACCGTTCTAGCGTCAGCCGAGCGCTGGGGCCACATCCATATGAACCTCGTACAGGAATCCACTGCTACCATGATATATCTATAGTTGCCGTCCCTTTGTAGGGGACCACAGTGGTCCAGGTAAACGCATGCAAATGGTTTATCCGAGATGAGAAGGGGTGTCTGCGCTGGTCGTTTTACTGTTGATACTTTTATCCTTTGGCATATGTCGCATTCTAATACATACTTTTTAGTTTGTATTCTCAAGCGAGGCCACCAATATCTCTGTTTTAATAGTGATATTGTTGCGGAAACGCCAGCGTGTGCAGAAGCAATCCCTTCGTGTGCCGCTTTGATTAGTCCTAATCTGTGTTCCCTGTTTGGAATTACTCTATCCCCCACTCCAGGGATTCGAGCAAAAGGAACATTATTTGTATCCGTTAAGTACAAGTACTTTTCAGGAAAGCCTTTTGGGAGTGTTTTCTTATCATTTTTTACTGACGTACTGACAGCTTGTAGAATATCGCTGTCTATTTTTGTTTGTGACCGAGTTATCGCAGCTACGGAAGCCGTTTGCACAGCTGCCTTCGCGGCTTCATCAGCCAATGAATTCCCTGCAACGTGAACGCCATCACGTTGATGACTCAGTGTATGTATCACGTGAGTCTTTTGTAGTTCTTTCTGTAAAAGAGCTACCTGTTCCCAGAGCAATTTATGCTTTATTGTGGCACCTGTGTCATCTTTGTAGTTGTTTTCGATCCAACTCTGCAGTTTATTGTTGTAAGAGTTGACGCAAAAATGAGAATCGCACACGATAAGTGTCGGGAATTCACGTTCTGCATTTTCGAGCGCCATCTTTAAAGATCTGATCTCAGTTCTTTGAACCGAACAGTTTCTTACAGATTCAGTTTTTGTTACTTTCGGTCTGAATTTACCGCGCAGCCAACGACCTTTAATGATCGCACATGCTGCATCGTAGGATTTACTCTCTACATTGAAATGCTGTACAAAGCTATCTGTATAGATTATACAGGCGTATTGTGGGAGAGGCAGAATTTCGATTGGCAGAGGATATTCTTCTTCATATTCTAAATCATTCAGTTCTTCAAATTGTGAGGCGAAATAGTATTTCACATCTTCCGCTCCTAGAGAATCTATGCACTGTATCCATTTCGGATCCAGTGACACTGTAGGCAGGTTTACTGGGCTGAATAGCGCCTCGAAGGCGGATTCCGCTGTAAGGATATTAATCCGTTTGCCGTGTGCTAGTTCTCGTTCATTTGCTAATGCGATTTGCACTGCTTTCGCAGTTCTTTCTGTGTGACTGAATGTTTTTTCTGCTTGTGTGTACAAGTGAGATTTAATTGAAATTGGTACCTTTTCTCCCTCATTAGAGGTCAGGTATGTGAATCCGCATCTTCCTGGGATGACTCGGATTACAAGATCGATCGTGTTGTCACGTGTATCTAATTTTGTTTTTGCTAACATGTCTGTTTGCAGTGATCTCAAAATTGCTGTGTTTTTTTGAGTCCAATTGATTTGTTTAAAATCATGTTTAATTAGTTCGTAGAGAGGTTTAACCCTCTCTGCGTAATTTAGAATGTAAGTTCTTCCGAAATTCAGAAAACCTAGTATGAATTGTAAATTCTTCAGCGTTTTTGGAGCTTGGAGTACAGCGCACTTCTCTAAGAAGTTGTCCGCTAGGCTTTTCCCTTCACTTGATAATTCGTACCCTAAAAACAGTACCGTCAGATGGGCAATTCGAGACTTTTTAAAGTTTAATTTGTAACCCTCTGCTGCGAACCCAAGTATAATGGTGTTCACTCTTTTCAAGTGAGTATCCAAGTCGTCGTCTGTGAGATAAATATCATCTACGTAAGACAATGCTTCATCATCATAGATTTGTAGTAACTCTGTTACCCTAGCTGAGAATAGTCCTGGGCTGTTCTTGAACCCCTGTGGGAGTCGACAGAATTTTTTCTGTGACCCAAATGCAGAGAAAGCGGTCAAATATCTGCTTTCTGGTGCAATGTTTTGACAAAAGAAACCATTAGATATGTCTAATGTCGTTTTATATCTTTTCCTAACTCTGTTATTCATTAGGGCTGCACTATGCGAGTTTTGTACTGCAAAAGTTTTGCAACATGTATTAAGATGTCTGTAGTCCAAAACTAGACGATATGAATTGTCTGGCTTGGAGACAGGAAACAAAGGATTGTTCATTTGAGAGGTGCATGTTTCAATCACCCCCTGGTACTCAAGTTGATCTAAGATCTCCCTGACTTGTTTTTTAGCTTCTTGCTTAATAGGATACTGCCGTTGGGCAGTTGGTTCACTTTTTAATTGGATTTTGTGAGGAGGTGAATCCTCATCCCATCCTACATGATTTTTATATAATGCAGGTGCCTGGGCTACTGCCCATTTCCTTGCATATGTATATTTTTTGTGAATCGGAATGTGATTCGAGAAGGCAGGCATAATCACTTCTTCGCCACGAGGGCACTCCCTGACAAACTCCGGGGGCCAATCTTTTTCAGCTAATAGAATATCATAGCCTTTTGAGAGCTTATCCCAAAATAGACCTCTTATTTTCCTAGTCTTATCACCCTCTATACGCAATGTTATTTCGTATATTTTATGGGGCTCGCTAAGTCTGGCGTCGGCAGTTTCAACTTGAATGAATTCATTCGTGTCCACTGTCTCCAGATGACTCATCAAGATCTTGCGCGCTATACTGATTTCTGCTGCACTGTCCAACATTGTCAATGCCCACTCCCCGTTTTTCAACTGTGTCCTCGGTATTCTCGGCATGGTTGATTACTCTAATACTGGCTACCTTCTTTTTCTGAAATTGAGATTTCTTATTTTGAGCAGGTTCCTTGTCTTTGGACTTGGTGTGCTCTCCTGGGTCTGACCGTCCTCTTCTTTCCGAATTCTGTGGAAGAGATCGAGAGGGACGTGTATCAATACTTTGATATCTATCAGGTTTTTTTAGATTATCCCTATTTCTAAGGTTATATCTTTTCTCAGAAGGCTCCCTCTGGGGAGACTGGCGTTCTCGAGTCGGAGTTCTTTCCCTCCGTCGAGGAGACCTTCCTCTGGACTGGAAAACTTTTTCCTTGGGAGTGGATTGTTTATTTCCATCCCAGCTCTTTTTAGGAGTGTTTAAATTATTTTTAATAAATAATTTTACTAACTCTCTATAAGCTTTAGTTAATTCTCCTATGTTAACTAAGAGATCTTCTTTTGACATTTTTGCAATGTCAGGATGTGGTGTGTAGCTGGCTAGAACCGGCCACGTTGCTCCTGGTCTACCTAGTGGACTGAGCCTTGTTATGTGATCAGTATGTTTTAGGGCGCCATTAAATCAGAGCAGGTGCTCTTGAAATTTAAGTGGAATTTCAATCTCCTCGAAAGGAGCGTACTCTTCCGGAGGTTTCTCTATTTTGTAATAGTGAAACTCTTTTGTTCTAGCGTTTACCGCTGGAAAGTTTATCCATGAATAGAATACCTCTGTCTGCCGATATTCGTGAGCCTCTATCACGAAAATTACTGTACCACCTTGAGGTGTCAGTCCGTTTTCTATAAGTTTTAAAGTTATAGATCTTCTTAAGTGGACCGGGATGATAATAGCATCCGGGTCTGTGTGTTCGGGACCTTGCTGAGTCGCATCTACTGCGGCCCCATTGGTTCCGTTTTCTGGCATTGTAAAAATGCGAGGTTTGCAGAGTAGGTCTCCAAGGAGACAAAGATTAGGTGCACAATATTTTGGAACACTGTATCCTTCAACGTTGAATAAACCAGAGCTTTACATAGGAATCTCTTCCTACTAAGGTCGGGCGGATTTTAACCTTTCACCCACTCCAGACGTCTATTGGAGTATTTACGGGAGAAAGGGGTCTGTGTGAAATATGCACGACTGAGTTACTCTAAAAGTCTTGCGTTAGTTTATCGCCTTACCAAACGTTAGGGCGCCATGTAGTGTAGTTCCTAGTTTCCCACTAGGCCCTGCGCATTGGAATAACATAAACCGTAGTATCGACGTGGAACTGCGGATATTCCAGGCCTCCACTGACTATGCTAAACTTAATTGGGTTGTGTTACCAACTAGCTCAGAGGTCACTGGAAACTTTCTTCTCTGCATAGGAAGTGATCAGCTTCCTTGGCACAGACAAGAAGGGATTCAGTTTTCCAACAACCGTGCAACATGACAACTTTGCTCCTCAGATCAAGAGTCAATCTCTAGGGTCGTGTGAAACAATAGACATGTATTTCACTCAGTCAGTCTAGTGCAGTTTACTTTCACGAGATGTAGAGAATAGAGAGACGGGCGTTTGTCAATAAAGGGTTAACATTTATTGAACAGTCTTTCTTCTCGTACAAGAGAAATGTATTGCCACAATTGCAAGAATGGTTATTATAAAAAGTACGTACAGTAAGATAAGTATTGCGAAATAGAACTGTAAAAGCATTGATATGGTTTCTTAGCCATACAATGGTTTAAAAGTAATAAAACATATATATAGTCATATATACATTAGGCTAACATACTCAACTGGTGCTTCTAACTAAGCCTACCCCAGTGTGCCTGACCTAAGCCTAACACGTGGAAGGGGAGCAAGTAAGTAGCTTTAAGTTAAGTTGGTTTTGCCAAGGTTTGTTTCAAGAATTCTCGTCTAAGGGTTTAGTCAACACCATACCTCTGAATAGAATGATGGAGGATTGGTATCTCCTTCAGGGGTCTCTCTCGATATCCCAGTCACCCGCGAGGGCAAACCGGAAGCGCCGGGACTGGATTTCTCTGCACGAGAAAGGCAGCGGCTTCTCTTCAGCGCGTCGAGGAAGGAGGGGGGACAGCGTCCGCGGGCAGCTGGAATCTGCTGGATGTCTTCGCAGAGGGACGGCCGTTCAGCTCCTTAAGCGTACTGCACCATAGTTCGCGCTTTAGTGGCGATAATGGTATCAGCAGCTTCACCACCACAGGATAGCAGGCTGCAGCGACAGAGTGCTAGATTTACCAACACGGAGTCTTGCAGGCAGCCAGCATCAGCAACAGTTGCTTGCAGCTCACATTGCTTAAGGTAACGTTGGTAATATTTATACCTGACAGGTGCCGGGTTTGACGCAAGTTTGCTGGACATAAGACGTCAATTAAAGATGTCACTAGGAAGTGATAGTTATCAGTTGCTCATTAGAGTTCCATTACTAATCAAAACACAGCAAGCGGGGATTTCCAGGTTTGCTGAGTTTTTATCTTGTTGAAGAACTCGGAGTGTTATCTAGGAATATCAGATAGTGACTACTGCTCTGTCATTGCACTAATTGGTCGCAAAGGAAGTGGCAGAGGGAACTATGCTGGAATGTGGCTCTGTTCGTGTGAGGCCAGAGATGACTTTTCTGAAAATCGCACTTGAACGGTTATGCCAATATAGGGAATAAAAGGATTTATAGCCGAATAGGGGCATAAGGTCACAGTATCGATCAGGAACCTAGATAAACACGCAACAAAATGGTATTATGACTGTTCGATTTGCGATGGTTTGATTTAAGAGGCTGGGCGGTGTGTCACGGGGCCCCCTGATTTCTCTCATAAGGGTCGCTTCACATCTGTCTCTTTGCGATAGGGGTGCCTGCTTTTGGCGGGGGGATTAAGGGGCTGGGGGCATGTACTACTAGGCCCTCCTCCACTTTTCTTCCTTCTTTTACTTCTTTTAGGGTTTTAGTTCTTTAGGGCGACAGGCACGCTGCTAGTGGGGTTAGGCTATAGCCATCAGCAGGGGTGCAGGGTGGGGGGTTGGATGGGGTTTTTTTTATTTTGCCTTTCTTATTTTCTATGGCCTTTTTCTCCCTTCCCTTTCTTTCCTTTCGGGTCAGTATCGTCTGTGGTTATTCTGATTACACTGTGTTCTGGAATTTTGTGCTTACGTTTCCTAGGTTAATCGAAAGTCCTGGTGGGCAGGATCTGGGAACTAGCGCTTACGAAACTGTATCCTGTATTATTGTTCACATCGATTCATAAGAATTGGCGCCAGGGTTCCTCATATTGCTGTCTTTAACGTATATCCTGTCTCCTGGCCTGTCCCCCGGCTCCTTTAGCTTGATTGTATGGCACCTGATCCGTCTATTTCTATAATATAAAATGAAACCTTTATTATATCCTGTGACCTATTCCTGCGCTCAAAGACAAACTTTATCCTGAATCGCTGCCGGACCTCAGGGCTGTCGGCTGATGAGCTGTGTTACACGTGCTATGATTGGTTACACTTATGACTAGAGGCCGGCCCCTGCGGTTGTAGGCCCATACTTGTATTTTCAGAGTGTTGCAAAAAAGGTTTAAAAAAAAAAAAAAGATTCTAGCTCCCCCGTTATCAGCACTAATATTCTTCCAGAACAATGGGTCACCCATTTTGAGAGTTTATATAACCATCAGGGCAAAACAGCTAAGACTGGACCATGGGTGGGGGCGAGACCCAAGAAATTGGAATTTTCTCTATTGGAAATTGCTAAAGCAATCCAAGGTCTCACTAAAAATAAGGCACCAGGGCCGGACGGCACCCCCCGATCTCTATCTAAGTAACACCGAATTATGGGCCCCGATCATGACCAGAGTACTAAATGCAGCGATTAGAACTGGGCTTCCACGATCTTGGTCTACAGCACAGATTGCCCCTATCTACAAGAAAGGGAGTAGCGACAACCCGCAATGCTATAGACCAATTTCGCTGATAGACATCTCAGCCAAACTATTAGGCAGGGCAGTTTTAAATCGCCTTGTTGAGTGGACTGAAGCACACCACACCCTAGCAGACAACCAATACAGATTTAGATCGGGCAAATCAACTAGTGATCAATGCCTCAATCTCTACCTTCTAGTTGCCAAATACACTAAAGCCAGTATCGGAACTCTGTATATGGGGTTTATGGACTTGGCGGCTGCATTTGATAATGTAAACAGAAGTAAACTCTGGGCCCTCATGTTCAAACTGGGAATTGATCCTGAACTTATAAACATCTTAAAAGAACTACACTGGAACACCACTGCCAAGGTCCGCTAAAGTGCGGGGGGGGGGTGAGTACTGATCCCTTCCCGTGCACTAGCGGAGTGAGGCAGGGGTGCATCCTGGCCCCTTTCCTGTTTTCCCTTTATATAAATGACCTAGAAAGCTCATTGTTGGATATGAAGACTGACTGCCCTAAAGCAGGATTGTGCTATATACCAGTTCTGCTGTATGCGGATGACACGGTCCTGCTGGCATGAACAGCAATGAGCCTACAACATCTAGTGAATGGATTTGAAAAGTTCATAGAGAATCTGGACCTCTCCGTGAACTTGACCAAATCGTTTGTAATGGTGGCAGGGAAAAAACCCACCAAAAGATTTGGATTTAAAATAGGGACACATGTCCTTGAAACTGTTAATACATTCTCATACTTGGGTCTGCTGTTTGATGGAGAGATTAGGTTTGCCCCCTTGTTGGAGGAAAGATGCAGGAAATTGATCTCAGCAAATGGTGCTATTTTAAATTTTGCACATAGACTGGGCCGGTGGTCACCAGAGCAAGTGATGACGCTGTATAGAACGTATGGGGCAGAGGTGTGGGGTTTTAGGGATGTACACCAGCTGCCAGTAGAGGAAGATAAATTCCTACGTAAGATGCCGAAGACACCTCAGTGCATCCCGGCAGCGATTGTACACACAGAACTGGGTATTCCATACATTACAGACCAGATAAAAGTAAGACCTATTCTGACCTGGCTCCGAATCTGGGTAAACCCAGAAGCAGAGCTTAGCAGACAAATAATCAACAATTGTTTTCAGAGAGATAGGTGGCCACAAATTCCCTGGCTTAAATATGTCAAAGAAACCTTAGGGTGCATAGATCATCAAACACTATTCACAGATCCATCTCTAACTGACCCATTTTCTAAAAATCGGATCCAGAAATTGTTACTGGGCAAATATGACTCCAGCAGGAAACAACTTGACTCTACTAAGACATCTGTAATATCACATTCTCTAGTTAGCAACGGAAAGGGTATGGAATCATATTTATTTTAATGTATAATCAGCAAGATAGATGTTTAATGTGTCGTTTTAGGCTCAATTTGCTACCAAATATTTTAGCTTACCCATCTGGTTTTACCCTAACAATTGAGCAGAAGGGTCCCTGCGGCTGCGACAATAGGTCTCCGCAGGTCACCCTTCATTTTGTATTATTATGTTCATTTTATCGTACCCCCCGTCGTAGATTCATTGTAAACATTTTAAAAGAGTCAAAACTGCATCATGCTAAAACTACCCTATCATTCTTGCAGAGAGCAACGGACACACACACTTTATGTTGTATCTTGAGCTTTTTAAAACTTGCTGTTAAATTAAGAAAGACCAGGGCTGACTCAGGCTGTATTGAATGCTTTTTAATCAATCTTGTTTTTAATACTGTACGGTTCAGAAATGTAATGTTATTGATGATTTTTGATGATTTCTATGATTTAATATGTATTTTTTATGATGGTTTTTAATCATCGAAATAAAAGTTTACTGAACTGAACTGAAGGTAATTAAAACCATTACATGATATATAACACAATATTATCCAGTACACAATCGGTTAAAAGAGAATAAGCAGATTCTAAAACTAAGGTCCTTGTTGCAATCACTAAATGAAACCTGAAAAGTGAATGCATAGCTGATAAAAACTAAAGAAAAGGTCGCATTTTAGCACAATAAAGTTACTTCAGTAGATCTCTTAAGCAATTCAAGTATACACAAGGTAAGGTGCTAGTGCATGCGCTGTTCGATAATTGACCTTGATGCTACCTAAAAAAGCTAAGGCACAGTAAGTAAAATTGAAGAAAGGATCACATTTTACCATAATTGCAAATTAAAAGTGCAATTTGCATGCTAATCACTAAAGGACTCTTCATTAAGTCTCCTTAGTTGAGACGGACAAACATGCAGTAAAATGCCAGAGCATGGAAAGTGCAGATGGAAAGGAGAAATCCTGTAGGACATAGTTTCTCCGTTTGATTGTGCAACCACTCTGAATTGTTGTTCCACAGAGGTAATACATGTTACCAAGCATGCAATGACTTGGGGGCTGCAACCTTGCAAGTAGAACAATAAGGCCTGGCTGCATGCTCTTACTCCATTAGCATCAAAGAGATTACTTAAAAGCTTTCTGCGTTTTAACCCCTTCCACACTGATGACGAGCTGGGCTCGTCATGGTGTAGCCTCCTCATACACTGATGACGAGCCCAGCTCGTCATAAAACAATGAAATATAACAAATCCCAGCACAGGAGGGGAATTGCCTTAGCAGCCATGGGGTTAATAGCAATAGGGTGCATATGCATAGTATGTGCAAGAAAGATTCCTTTGACGCCTAACACAGACTGTATGATGGTGAAGTTGGTTCCGGGGCCCATGGTTGCATTGGGTCCTTTGATGTTAACAGACCGAGTATTAATTCTAAAAATCAAGATTTATAAAAAGCTTTTGATGGTTTTGTAGAGATAGCTCTGCAGCGTTGGAGATTTGTATGCATTGATGCATAGCTACAAGTGTCTGTTTTTATGGAAGCGTTCCTTGTCTTGCACCCATCATAAGAGCCTTGCTTGATTACTCACTGCAAGTTTGAATGGGTGATGTGGTAAGTGTGCTTCCCACAGATGTTGCAAGGCCAGCACTTCTAAAGCCTCATTTCTCACCTTTGCCCATTTATTTGACTGCTGTGATGAATCATCTTCAAGATTAATGCTTTTAGGGTATTCTGAGGGCCCATTCTTACGGAAGGCAAGTACTTGACAAGGGTGATTTGCTTTTAGGAAATGGGTGAATACTTTTTAAATTGCATAACTAAATCATGTGGGACAATGTTTGCACAGAGATTAAGAAGGACACTGACAACATGTAAACCCAAGGTTGTTCTGCCTTTGAATGACCATCCCCCATCTTCTTGTAACCCTATTTCTCCTGCCCTGTGTATCTCTTGCCCATGACAGGTATGGAGATTCACAACATCACCTGTTGAGCCCCTAACTGCAGCAGAAGGCTTCCATCAGATCCAACTTTTAATGTCTGCTGATCTTGACCACCTTTCGGTGCTCCTGGGGGTGGCATTAGCAATGCTTAGCAGGCTCTGAGGATACTATTATGATGTCAGGGAGAAGTCCTCTTGATGTAGGCATGTTATGGTGCATGCTACCAATGGTGCTGCAGCACTGCAATACTGTACCTCTTCACAGCCATGGTAACACAGCCATGCAGTCCTCCCTAACATCTTCTTGTCCACTACCCTCTCCATGGTATCCTTAACTCACCTTTACTGGTGGGAAAAGTCCAAAGTGATTGTGAAAAGTGGGCTCAATCTTGCAACAGTCATTATGTTGGAAGAGGAATACTCATATTGTAGATTGGTATATCTTGCCATTCAGTGGCATCTATTTTAGATGAAGGGATTCCCATTGTAATCCAATGGGGATTGCGAGCCTCGATCGCATTTATAACCTATAGCTTGCTATGCCTTATGCGATCCAGTGCCAGAGCACCTGCATAAACCAGAAACCACAAGCACAGTCCTGAGAAGGAGATGATGCAACACACTGTGATAGCTCCCTTTTGCAGCCACTACGCAGGAGTGGTAGACTTTACAGAACAGCTGCTGTAGCTAGACTACATCATGACCTATTCTCCAAAAAGAGTGATACATGTTAGCATCTGCCAAAAATCATAGATTGATCTACAGCACATTGAACCCAACAAAGAGTAAATGGCTGAAGGACGCTCACCCAAGCACCCCAAGTTAAACTGGGCTCATCCAATGCATTTTTGGACTGTCAGTGTTGATAAGAGATCTTGCTGACAGTTAAAGATGTCTATAGCAAAACCTAAAATGAGTTTCACCATAATCCTTAAAATAATCTAGAAGTGCCACTAATTCCATGTGTCTCAGAAGCACAATCAGTGTTGGTCTGGGCAACATAGATGCACAACTTTTTAAATGTAGAAATCAAATGAATTGCAAAAAACACAGTTGATGGACAGAATACAGAACTATGTCTTACATTCACCCCAGTACAAAGATCTGGGCCTAAATCCATCGTTTTTTTGCACTCCACACCACCCTAGGTCAGACATGAAATAAAATGAGTGACATTCTTTTCAAATGTTTCAGATTGAAAGATGCACATCAATTGCAGCTTGCCCTTAGACTGTCCTTAACTTATGGCCCAGCCCCACTCACCTCCCACTTTTAAAAACAAACTTCCCTAAATGAAAAGTTAGGAATGAGGCACCACTATCTGCAAACATAAAACAGTGAAGTGTCACCCCTCTTAAGATCAGGTTACTGTCACCCCCACAAGTGCAGCACAAACTTCCCTTGAGCACAGCACCACCAGTCAAAAGAGCAGAATACAAGGAACCTTTCTTGGCATCCAACACTTACCACACAGAAACAAGGCGAGTGGGAAATCAAGAGAGTTTGTATCTACTTTTAGTCTTTACTTATGCGTCTGGTACTCCTTATTTTTGATCTCAAGTGCAACAAAGAAGTCTCCATTGGCTCTGTGAAAAAATAATGCATTTTGTCCTCTACAACTCTCACTACTTTAGCAATTCCATGATTCCAAGAGAGCATTGGCCTTTAATTCGGCCCTGGCAACTTATTAGTACATAACTTAGTTTCAAACCCGCAGTATTAGTGCCTGGCAACCGTCGGACTGAGGTAGACAATAGGCCCACATTGATTAACTGGGTTCCATAATAACTGCCCACATTAGTATATAGAGCAATTCTGGATTTGTTAAGACATTAAGAAACCACATGTATTTGTTCTTGCTGAGGGCAATGTGTGCGGTAATTTAAGAAGTGCGACAGTAAAATCCACTATTTTCCTTCCCTATCAAAATGATAAAAACATTGACACAGTATATTATCAGTCACCTGCATGATGCATTGAACAAACTTAAACCCTCTGCTGCTGACCAACTGCAGCCTTCCAATAAAATGGTACCCGTACCCTGTTATTTATCTGGATCTCAAGTTCAGCAAAATAACTGAGCCTCAAAACTACAGCGTAATTGTATTCTGGATACAATTTCCCTTAAAAAAAAGATTTAAGGTATTGGTTGTATTTAAGCACTTTTAAAACATGACGTACTGTGTGGCTATTCCAGAGACAGTGGCCTAAAAAATGCTTTTTGCAGTTGACGCCACTTGACACCTTCTTTGCACCTCTACCTGTAAAGGACATTTTCAGCACACTCATATTCGCAGCTTTACTGGAAGGCATCTAGGGGTAATAGCAACAACATGAGGTGCAGTGGATAAGAAGAAATTTGTCTGTTTTTTAAGACTGGAAACGACCTTGTAAAGGTCATCAATGTGTGTACCTCTCAAGAAAGGGTGCAGATGAGATGTTACAGGTTGCTTCAATGTGATGCATGTTACTCACATAAAAAGTTGCACTTTTTTCTGGTGAAATATATGATATTCATCCTTTGGACTTTGTGAATGACAAGTGCATGCCATGATATGTGAGTTGTTCTTCGTTTTATCACACATTGAGTAGGCGGTGGTCAAAATCAGCAACGTCTTTGCATTATTTTTTTTGTGTACATGTTGTGAAGCATGTCGCATTTGAGAAATCAAAGAAATGATTCATCTAAAAACATGCAGATATATTTCTCTTTTTGTAAATGTTCAAAGCTGGGAAATATATGCTTAAGTTATATGCATATGTGGACCCTCTAGGTGCTCTGGTGCTCCGTTCAACTTCTCCAATAGCATTTTTTTTTATCTGTGAGTCATGTCTTCACTTTGTGCAACAGAGTTTATGTTAACGCCAAAGGTAATTTTGAAGCAAAATACCCAGTGTAATGACCATTTTGCCAGTTTTCATCTGTCATTTTTTTGACACGATGTGTACCTGTGTGGTAAATAATGAGGAATAACATACAAAACTATCAATGAAATTATATAGGGTGAAATATGTGTACCAAGGAAAAGAGAAATATAATGTAATCAAGATACATCCTTTTTTGAATGGATTTTCAATTTGCTTTATTTATATTATTAATATTTCTTTTCAGTTTAAACAAAACCATATAAGCTACCCGTATTAAATGGATTTTGTTGACATACAGGTCTTAATTAAGAATTTAAGGACAACATTTTTGCATTACAAAACCGAAGCAGAATTATTAGACCCCTGCATCTCTCTTCATACTGTAACCAAGAAAACATAAAGCTTGAAAACATAAAGGCGTGTTGATAACTAAAGGTACAGGTGCATACTCTGCTTTTCTTTTTTCCTTGTTTCTTGCTGTCTGGGGTCCCTGTGGCTTACAACTATAGCATCATTGTAATGGCACTGCCTTGCCTTGTAATATGTACTTAACATTATAAAGCTGTATTCATATGAATAAATCCAGTTTATTGTTTGGTAATAGTTGGCCATGCTTTGATTCACAGAGCTCAAGGGATTTCATTGAACCTTTTCAAACTATGCACATCAAAGCAATTCCTTCAATGAACATAACATAGTTTGATGTACAAACAAAAGCTTCCTCTAAGGACTGAAAGTGCATTGGAACATTGCAGTTAGAATGAAGATATGAAAGAAAATTCACACAACAAAGATCCTTCTGTCTGTCTGGGCCACTAAAGGGCGAGCTACCAGATACACTAGGTAAAAAACAGTATCCCAAGGGCATGTGCAATAATATCATGAACAAAGTTTTCACTCAGAAAATGAGTAATGCACATTACGGCGTCGCACCAAATTCCACATGTATCAGATGCTTGCTGCAGTTCTGGGAATAATTATTTCTATTGATCGTTGTTTTATTTGTCACACAAAGTTGGGATTTCGAAAAACTACCTGGAGATCATATTGTTTTTTTGGATATTAGTTTTAATGACATGTTATTCTTTATTAGCTTGCCAATAGGCATTTATTTGTCAGCTTTTTTTCTATTTGCCCCATCAGAAACTAAAATGATAATGGTGTGAGATGTTCATGCAGTCACAAACATGTCAGCTGCCCCTCTCCACATTGCTGCACAAACGTAAGAGAGGCAAGGATTGTGGCATCCCACACTGGTTCCCTTGTCATATTCAGTTTTGGGGAGCAAGGCATCAGAAATGCAGTCACCTATACCATAACCCCTTCAATTGAAGAAATTAGGCTGAAGGAGACCTGAGAGAGTGACAGGTTCACTGGTGCCATATTCACAATTACAAGCAGGGGCCCAGGGCAATTGTGAGCTGCTCTAGTAATATTTATTTTGGCACAAATTCCCTCACCTATACGTCGAGCAGGATTAGTGGTGACAACAATTCTCCCAGCTGTTAGAGAAGAGGTGTGCATCCCATACAGACTGCAAAAATAAAGAAAGGTCATATAAACATAAATCATATGTGGGGTTTTCCCTATTCCACTGAGCAATAAGATTTTCAAACAATTAAACACAATGTTTTCTTTTTTTAGACTATTTCCTGATGTTCACCGTCACCAAGAGAGCTTTAAATTAAAAAACAAATAGAAAGTTATTACATGTGCTATCAAACCTTTACTGATGTAATGTTATCCTGCTATTTTTTAGATCTATTTGTGTGGCTGAATTCTGACAGAAAGAAAGAACTATTTAATTTCTTACTATTTAATTGTTTCACAATTTCAGTCTTCTCTACTGCAGTGCAGCAGAATGATCCTACAGGGAAATTTAATTTAACATTATTTCCTGTGTGAATTTATTTTATGTGCTTACCTCCAATATTTGAATATGTGACATTACAACGCCACATATTACATCGCGGTAGGTAACAACACGGATGTTACATCGTCTGTGTTGTTACCACGCATGGCATTACAACGCAAGGCACTTCTATGACTTGCACTGGATAGTGTGCTGGACTTAGGAATAGTATAAATTACTATTCGTACTCCAGTTAGCCTAACAGCAGGGAATGTGTTTGGACTTAAAATCCAACACATTCCCTGGGGTTGCACGCCATCTAGCGCAAGTCGTTTCAACGACTTGCGATGTAATGCCATGCGTGGTAACAACGCGGACGATGTAATGTCCGCATTGTTACCAACGTGCGTGGTGCTGACCAATATTTTCCATGAGAAGGTGTTGCAGTATCAATGGTAGGCCTTGCATGGTGCTAAAATTATTCCAGCTCTGAGCTAATTGTTTTGGGTGTCTTTTTAGCTGTAGTAATGTTAGAAGTGCAGTTTGCAAATAGCAATGGGTTTACTCTTTTGTGATTGGGTGTGTGTCCCTTGCTAAAGCCCTCCCTATCCCCTCTCCATACTCCTCCCTAAACACCTCCCATTTATTAGGAAGTATTCCCCATTATTCAGCAGCTCCCGTGATCCCTCCCACATTTACTACTAAGGGACTCGTTACGGTTCGGTTCAGACCGCAACTGACAGCATGTCGGTTGTGCTCCAAACCGCATCCACTGCTGAAGTCTGACCGACGCATTAGGATGCATGCCGTCGGAGGCAGCAGTCGGAGGGACCGTCCGACACAATCCAACAGGCTCATGAAGCCCTTCGGTTGGTTGGAAGCTCCTCATTTTCCCTTAAGGATGGCGTTTTTTCCTTAGGGATTATGATGTTGTTTACCGACAGCCTTTCCATGTCAGCCTTTCCGACATGGAAAGGCTGTTGGAAAGTGGCCTTTGGGGACCCTAGCAGGAACCCATTCCATCCTGACCTTCCACATCTGGGCTTGGGGGGCACCCTGAAAATACCTGCACTGTGACGTGCCTCACACACAGTGCAGCTGCATACGTTCCCATATAGAAATTGGAGTTTAAGACCGACCCATTTGCTGTAACATCATAACCAGGCGTTCGGAACTGCCGAACTATGGTTGGGCAGTTCTCTCACCGAAACGGTGTTGATCAGAGGCAACTCTGCCCGACATCCTAATAAGCCCCGAAATTGTAAACCTACATGTGTGAAGATTGACCCGTAGAAAAGTATTGTGAGGTGATGGTGGAGATTTACACTTGAAGGTTTGTGAAAAGCATTTTGCAGTACTGTAGTAGTTCTACTGATGTACTACAAATGTACTACAAAATGCAGTTTGTGAATAGACCGCATCATGTTACACAATGCATTAGACGTCTTAAAAGTATATAAAAGAACGATGTCTATATTTGTCACATGATCAGTCACTGCTATTGGCTTTCCCCAGTCAGACACATTTTAAAAGGCTCTGGCATAAGCAAAGCCAGTGCCACTGCAGAGCACTCTCAGAGTGAGATCGATCAGCTTTGCTAGTTCTTCTTTATTGTTGAAGTCTGCACTTTACTTTTCTAAAGCCTATAATGCACCTCTCGAGTATTTTAATCTTGCCACCAGTAGACCACAAGCTGCGACCTCTAAACCAAGTGTGGTGTGATTTAGAAAAAGTAACACGTGGGTCTGATAGTCTGCTGGTAATGGTACAAGATAAATACTAGTAGCAGCACATCCACGTCCACCAGACTAAGGCATCGCTTTTTAGTAATATTGGAGATCAAGTACAGTCTATTGATCGACCATCTAATTTCAAGCAGTGTACGAAAAATCAATTACATTTCAAACTGGATACTCTGAGGATGGATGGTGTAAGAATGAACAGATATGTTGCTGTATTCATCGAAAATGCCGCCAAATACTAATTATTGCCAGTGCTTAATTTGAGCTGGTGGTTTCCGGTGCTCAGCACTGGCACTTCTTCATCAACACCAGCACTTTTCCTGTAATTTATGGGGACATTAAGCGATTTGCCCAGAATCACAGGATGTTGAGTGGACACCGAGACACGAGCCTTGTTCTCTAGCTCTGAACCCTGCAGCTCTGATCCTTACACCACATCCTCTCCCAATGTTCACGTTTAGCAGTTGGTTCTGTTTAAGCAGCACTAACGGGAGAAATGGGCTAGTGAAAGATGCCTCCTGACGAGAATCCCGGCACTTATTTTTTTTAACAAATTAACTACTGATTTTTATGTGTTAAGTAACCGTAGCTGATACAAACTATGACGAGAGACCTAATGGCGCGTGATAACTTATTGAGCCGTTTTATCAAATGGGATCCTTGCAAGAAGTTGTTGCATGTTCCAATCTTAAAGACACTTGTACCTTTCTAACTCTGGAGCGCTCCTTAGTGAAAGTGTTCGGGTGGGCTCACACACTGGCGGTGTTAGCTGGAATCACCACCTCTGCCATAAATGCTTTGGGTGCTGGTGGTGAGGTAGGACCTACATCTCGTAACATAATAATTAGAGCAAAATATTTGTAGGAAGTGAGTGGGGGAGGGTAGGAAACTGCAGTGCATGTTGGCAGTAGAATGTAGTTCAGATGCTAACAGGAAACATCTGTGAGGTCTTTGAATGCAATATACTCTCGTACCGGAATTCATTTTTTTGCAACCTGTTCATTACAAATAAAAAGTTGTTTTACTATTGACAGATTTAAAAGTGCCCTTTATAGTAGTGTGAACAAACGCTGTTTAGACCAGCATTGCGTAAATGTGATTTTCAGTTCTTAGTCTTACAAACTGGATTACTGACTACTCAGGTCGAATTTTTGTTACTGAAATTTCTAATCACCCAAATATCTGACTGCAATATTTAGGCAATTATTGGCAACGTCTTGTGAAATGGAATCAAAGATATTTCTAGTTTGTTTGTACTTTATCAATGTATTTTTTGTCAGCCTTGTGGATTAATCCTGTAAACTGAATTTTCTGTAAGCACCGTGTAATTCTTTAGGACTACAAACTCCACAATAAAAAATAAAAACCAAGTTATTATGCATCTATTTATTTACATATTTAGTTATTTAGTATTTGTTTTATTTGGTGTGATACAACCTTAGCTACAATGGAAAGCTCGTTCTGTAAATACTACACTGACCTACACAATAAATATTCTTACTTAAAATGTTTTTTTACGAAGCATATCAAAGATCATCTGTAGAATAGTTTCCCCTGAAAGAGAATCAAGAACAATCATGGGGTGAAGGCATGGGGTTACGGCTTTTATGCCCGGGTGTGTAGAGAAGAGTTGGCAAACCCAAGGGGAATTGAAAGGCAAGATTTAAGAGAAATTGTTGCAGATTATCATAGCAAGGCAAGAGGACGCTTGCTTCAGATTTTGGTTTTCTTGAATTAAGAGGTTTCAAAAGTAAGAACCAATTTTCCGATATTTAACCTTGAGTTAAATATCAGATTAGGAGAATGGCCTAATAGGACTACTTTTAAGATTGTTACATAAACCAACATGTTGTGTTACCTTTCATATCCCACAGCGAGGCCCTCACGATCGGTGAATTCAGGGAGACATTGGCAGCGACAAAGACCCTAGGCCAGTCACGGATGATTCTTATAAGAGGAGTCATGCTCCAGTACAGGAAGACAATCAGAGAGTCTGTCTGTACTGGAGCTCACCTTACCTGTGTAAACCAGGCAAAAGTTCAGACATGATACCAAGCTAAGCTGCAGGGAGGCTCCTGGCATTGTTCCACTGTGCAGATGAATTGTGGCTATCTGTTGGTTACTTATCCTTTGGGGCACTTAAACACCGAAAAATAAACAGAAATTGAAATCCACCAAACAGGCTGCTTGAATGCTCCAATGCTGAAAGGTATACAGGGCTGCAGCCTCTGTGCTTTGGCCTGGGTCTGCACCTGTTAGATAATCTGACTTCATTGTTTCAGAGGTGAGTAACAGTCCTCCTGAACCTGGTACTCCAAACTTGCCAATAGGATAATAACGCTGGCAAAAGATGAGTTGTCCTGTCAGTAAAGGGCAGACGTGAAGACTGAACAATATGTCTTATCAGCCAGTAGTGACGAAATAGAAATAGAGTGGATTGCAGGAAACAGTAGAGGATAATTGATGGTTGAAAATAACGGCAAATGCCCTTGATTGCAAGTATTGAAGATTTGACACAAATAGGGTCATGGAAAACATGAATAGTTTGGATT
The DNA here is from genome assembly GCF_964263255.1 of Lissotriton vulgaris. Taxonomy (NCBI): domain Eukaryota; kingdom Metazoa; phylum Chordata; class Amphibia; order Caudata; family Salamandridae; genus Lissotriton; species Lissotriton vulgaris. Next base: position 776,505 of record NW_028250845.1, on the reverse strand, counting down.
TTGAGTCAGTCAAAAAAGGCTCACTTGTTCTAGAGATATTTATTTACAGGTTGGCTGTACTGTCTCTATACCTTAATATTGTCAAATCCATAATCCAGTAAAATATGGTAATGTAATGTGCAACTCTGTTTACTGTTGAGTGATGGAGGAGAACTATTGGTCTGTGCTACATTCATCATTTTTTGGAGTAATGCTTTTGTGTACCACGAGAAGTGTACGTATGTTCCTGTGTGTATGATGCAGAAAAGTTGAAATTTATGTAGTAGGGCTTCAATAGAGTACATAGCCTAATATTGTGACCTAATGTTCAGAACAATGAGACACATTCATCTTAAAATAACTGCTTTAATTGTTAACAGAAAGTTGTAGTAAATTAAGAGTGCCATTTCCAGACCTTGTTACCACTTGCTTTCAAGTTCATTGATATTTTAATACATATTTACACATTGCTTTCCCTTTTTTATTGTAGACATTATCCAAAGCAGTCTTTTACCACAGTAGCAGATACACCTGAAAACCTTCGCTTGAAGCACCAAAGTGTATTGCAGAGTCAGGTAATCAATGTTATGGAAAGTAAATTCATCACACCCAATTCATTAATCCAGATGTGTAGCATTAGCTAATAGTGTTCTCTAATAATTCACTATGCCAATTAGTTCAAGACTGGAAAATTGATATTCTTGGTTGTGATTGTGCGTGTGTCCATTGTCATATAAATCTTGTATTCTAGAGTTCGATATGAAATTGAGAATCCCTTGTGGCAATAGAAATGAAAAAGAAATATGAGTGTAGCTAATTATGTGTTGAGTGGTGATGTAGTAAAACCTCAGCTAAATTCCCACGTAATTCAGTTTCTTTGTGACTGTCATGCCTGAAAAATTAAAAATTTTTAAAGATATTTTCTTTCCCCGCATAATAAATGTCATTTTCTGGCAAAAATCTCCTTTGGGGGAATGCCTACATCAGCTATGGAATGAATCTGTCAAGGTATTGTCACTGGTTTAAAGGATAATGTTTCCACTTATAATTCACAGATAGAAATAAAGTATCTTGCATTTCTTTGTCCTGTCAGTTTTAGCCATGTGAAGGATATATGAAGGATATATGCCCCATGAAGGAGAGGCAGTACCTGCCGACATCAGCAGGCCCATGTTTGTCCAGCAGCATGGCACATCAGAGTAAAGAAATATTCATCAGTGTTGCTTCACTATTCAAGCAGGGCTGGAACCAAAAGCAGCACAACCCTTTGCCTCCAGTGTTGCTCTCCCCTTTGGAGGAAGGTCACTTAATAGGGGGCTGCATGCAGAGAATGTGCAATATTTTAGAGGATCAGAACACTACTCCCAAATACTTGACTGTGTGTTGATAGAATTTAGGACATGTAGAGCCAGATGTATTACCCTTCTGTTTTGCGACTCGCAACATGAAATTTGAAACAGTGTCTCAGACATTGTTTGCGATACCCATTGGGGTCGCAAACGACCTTCCTCATTAATATTCATGAGGCAGGTCACAATTTACGACCCCATTGGGAATGGCCAGCTTTCACAGGGATGGTGGCCTGCTGGGGTCAGCAGACCACCATGTCTGTGACTGCTTTTTGCATTTAAAATAAATGTATTTCATGAATAGAGGTATGAAGAGCACGATATTGAAAGAGGTCCTATGCTCCTCCTAGAAACCTGTAGACTATCCATAAAGGTTGAGTAGTTTGTCGTCAGTGGTTGAGCTACAGGGCGGTGAAATCACATAGCTGATTACCTGGATCAAAAGGGATCCAAATGGTCAGATCTGAATGCCCTCACACACCTGGTAGGGTGGCATGCTTCATCATAGGGCACTCCTCGTCAGGCCAGCTCTGCAATGCCTGACTGGCCTGGGGGCTCTTGATCGGAGATCTTTTGATCCGTTATCTACGTCAGGTGAATGCATGAGAGAGAACTGTGCAGAAAGGATGAGGTGTCTGTAAAATAGAGGGTACCCAGAAGAATGTGTTTATGAGGTGAAGGTACCTTCATTAAATAAAACAGTGGTGCTATCCCCCAGTAGCAATGTATCTTGATAGCTACAGATTATAGTGATACAGTGGGATCGACATGTTGCTTGCCTAAATTGCCCTAAGAGTCAGTCAGCATTTCATCAGGACCAACATAAACAGTTAAATCCTACCCTCTGTTAAGCAATGGGACACCTTTGAAATGAAGGGTGGGCACTTCTGAAGTACAATATTGCACCTGATTATATACAGCAAACTTATTCTACCCAAAGGTGTTCAGTAAATAGCCCCTTAGGCAAAGCAGAGGGTCCCGGTACAGCTGCGGGACAATTGGTGGACAAAGGAAAATATCACTTAACCTACCAGGTTTGAAAGGGGCCCCTTTGCTTGACAGAGGGTAGGATTTAACTGTTTCTTTTGGTCCTAATGAATTGCCAACTGACCCTAGGGCAATTTAGGCAAGAAACATGTCGACCCCACCGTATCACTATAATCTGTAGCTATCAAAGGTACATTGCCACTGGAGGATAGCACCACTGTTTTTACTTAGTCAAGGGACCTTCAAACAGGTGGTCAGCGACATGATTTCAATACCTTGTGACTCCACCAGTGATCAGGAACTACTCAGCCTTTAAGGTTAGTCTGCTTTTTACAAAAAGCTGTTTTTTTTAAATGCAGCCCGTTTTCATTAAAGAAAAACGGGGTGCATTTAAAAAAGAAAATTGAAACATTTCTGTTTCATTTTTATAAGAGTATGCAGTGGTCCATGCGACCACTGCCTGCTCTTCTCGCTACCAGTAACAAAGAGGAAGTGGTCCCCTATGGACCCCTTCCCATTTGGAAGTTTCTTACCACCTTTTTGAAATGCAATTGCGGCCGCAAAACAATTGTACATTGAAGGGCAACTTGCTATTAGGAAGGAACGACCTTAGCACAACCCTTCCTAATAGCGAGTCACAAACCCTATTTTGCGAGTCAGTAATAGGTTACCGACTTTCAAAACAGGGTACATAGGACAGACCTATTTTGGGGTTGCACACGGGCTGATTTCCCGTTCGTAACAGCAAAAAACTGTTGTAATTGCTGGCCCATAATATTTATGACTGATATTAGGACATTTTCTTTTATTTTAAATTCTCCTGTTGAAACATTAAAAATAGTCACTCTTATTATGAGCTTTTTGTTCTTTTTCTAAAGTTACACATGCAAACTGCACCTCTTTTGTCCCAAAAGCAGAAACGTGCCATCCATGTGTGACTTCAATGCTTTTATCAGGAAATCCTTCCTGTTGGTATGTTCACTCCACTTTTTGTGCCCTCGAGATCTGGTGTCTCACCTATGCGCTGACTAGTCCCAAACTGCATTTCCTGCCCAGTAAAAAAACAGTTGTGTGTGTTAAATTGCCATACAAAGCCCGTTACTAAATCAAATTTATGTGTTTTCACATATATTGGTGCAGTTACACAACATTCAGCCCTTGGAATAAAGAGTGAATGTGAAAAAAGGAATTTCCTCTTAAGTAGGGTCCAAAGACTAGCTTTTAACCCCTTCGCTGCTCATGACTAGGCACACTGGAGCTGTGCTTATGACGAGCTGAGCTCGTCATGAAGAATGGGGATCAAGGATCGCCAGCACAGGAGGGGAAAAGTCATAGCAGCCAAGGTGTTAAAACTGCAAAATGGATTAAAAACTCTTTTGCAGACTTTTTTCCTGAAAAACTCACACATTTCAAATTAACAGCGTTTAGATTGTCCACTGTGAGAAAATTGAATTATTATATTTCTGGTGTGCATATAGTATCCATGTTTTAAATAATCAAAGATAGGTGCTTTGTTTAACAGAGAGACCATTCACATTTCCTGACCGTCCTATTTTGGTTACTGATAATCTTCACTTTTTATGGCTAATCTCGTTTGGGGCTCAGGAAGCCGGGGCTGCATTCACAGTAGGCCTGGGCAGAGTTCGCAGAGTTTTACTCTGCATAACTCCGCGAAGTGCTGGAAAACGTCCACTGCACTCTATGGAGCTGCTCAAGCTGCAGAGTTTGTTAAGACATTTTACTTGAGCAGCAGCTACCTCATCTCGAGCGGCAGATTTCTCAATGCGAGCGGTCATGACCTGGCAGGAGCGCCCACTTTGAGGAATCTCTCTGGATGGAGGTCTGGCGCATGCCTATTTCTTCCGACCGCTCACCAACCTAACTTCGGCGAGCCGCTCATGAGAAAAAACTCAACTCAGCATCACTTGGCAGAGTTTTTGGGAACTTCGCACTCTCCGCAGAGTGTGGAGTTGGCAAAACTCTGTGAAGTCTGCTGGTGGGGCAGAATTATTTGCCCACCCATAATTCAAAGGCAAGCCATACAGTGGAACAAAATAAGAAGATAAGATGACTCCACTTCATCAGGTTTCTGGGAAAGAAGGGCTACCTTAGAATAGTGTTACTGTATACAGCATAAGACAGGACGCAGGTGGAACCTGGGATGCAGTGAATTCCTTTGGTCAGTGGAACTTGGCTGTCCTTGTCCTTGGTTTAAGGAGTTAGTTAAGCAAGTAGAATGGGACAATCTGCTGCCATGTTAAAGGTCTGTCTCAAAGTATACTAGCTATGATAGTTTTTGAGAAATTGCTATATCAACTAGTCACCATGAAGTTTCACTATGCACTTTATCAGAAGTTATTTTGTACTGCTGTTGAATTGATGAGCTGATTGTTGATCTGATGAGCTGATTGGTTGATATTCCAAATGAGAGTAGTTAGGATATATATATCGAAAAATCGCTATATTAACTAGTGTTAGATCCTGGGGTCTCTAGTTGGCACAGGTAAGTACTTGTGACAAATAGGGACTCTGGCCTCTAGTCAGGGTAAGGGGGATACACTCTTTAGATAACCCCTGCTAACCCCTTGGTAGCTTGGCACGAGCAGACAGGCTTATTGAAGGCAATGTGTAAAGAATTTGTACCAACACTCACAGTAACCCAGTGAAACCACCCCAAATGGACTCCCCATCAGTTTAGAAAAATAGAAGTATTTAATCTAAACTAAACAAGACCAAAACAGCAAAAGTCCAACATACACAGTTCAAGATGAGCTTTCAAAAGAGTTCTTAAGGTTGTGTTAAAATAATCCACAGTTCAAGTTCAAGTTCAGGAATTTGTAAAGCGCACTACTCACCCAGAGGGTCTCAAGGTCCTAGGTCCTAGAGGGCCTTGTGTGCGTGGGTGAGGTGACAGAACATTATTCTCTTGTTGACGGGAAGCCAGTGGAGGTCTTTCAGGTGACCGGTAATGTGAGCTTGACGAGGGATGTCCAATATGAGTCTGTCTGATGCGTTTCGGATGCGTTGGAGTTTTTTCTGTAGTTTGGCTGTGGTTCCGGTGTAGAGGGTGTTTCCATAGTCCAGTCGGCTAGTGACCAGTGCGTGGGTGACAGTCTTTCTTGTTTCAGTGGGGATCCAACTGAAGATTTTTTTGAGCATGCGAAGTACGTTGAAGCATGAGGATGAGACGGCGTTGACTTGTCTGGTCATCGAGAGGGAGTAGTCTAGGATGAAGCCCAGGTTACGTGCGTGGTCTGTAGGTATGGGTGCTGTACCCAGAGCCGGTGGCCACCATGAGTCGTCCCAGGCAGAGGGGGATGATCCTAGGATGAGGACTTCCGTTTTGTCCGAGTTTAGTTTTAAGCGGCTGTTCTTCATCCATTCGGCTACTTCTTTCATGCCTTCGTGTAGATTGGTTTTGGCGGTGTTAGGGTCTTTGGTGAGGGAGAGGATCAGCTGGGTGTCATCTGCGTTGGAGATGATGTTGAGGTTGTATTGTTGCGCGATGGATGTGAGGGGACTCATGTAAACGTTGAAGAGGGTGGGGCTGAGTGATGATCCTTGTGGTACTCCGCAGATGACTTCTGTGGCCTCTGATTTGAATGGGGGGAGGCGGACTCTCTGGGTTCTCCCGGCGAGGAACAAGATGATCCAGTCCAAAGCTTTTCCTTGTATGCCGACGTTGCTGAGGCGTTGTATGAGGGTGCTATGACAGACTGTGTCGGAGGCGGCGGAGAGGTCAAGTAGGATGAGGGCAACTGTTTCTCCGTTGTCCAGTAGCGTTCGGATGTCGTCTGTAGCTGCAATGAGGGCTGTTTCGGTGCTGTGTTTGGCTGGGAAGCAGGACTGTGAGGTGTCGTTTTAGCCAAAAGTACCTTTAGATGCGACAAAAGTTCCAAGGGAAAGCTGCACCATTGAAAAACCAGCGATGCGTCACTCCTTGGACCCTGGGGAGGCGATGCCACAACCCCGCTGGACGCAGCGGGTTTGTTGCAGTCACTCCGGTCTGTATGGGGAGGGATGCGATATGTATGGATTCCGGCATGCAGGTTTCGTAGGAAGCGTCTCGCAAATGTACGAAGCAACGATCTTTGGGACGGTGACAATCTCTGGTGCGGCGGCAATGCGCAGCGTTGATCTTCTAATCTCGCGGCTCCTCGATGCGTTGGCTCTGCGATGACTCTCGCAGTGAAGTGATGTGGTCCGCAAGCAAGCGGTGCGACGATCTCTCCCAGTGGCGACAGGTTCTGCAAGGATACTCGCAGTGATGGTACTCTTCCCACACCGGAGCAATGCAATCCGCATGCGAAGGATGCGTCGGTTCTTGCAGCGGCAACAGGCGCTGCGACGATCTCAATCTTTGCGGCGGTGGGAATTTCCTCGCACTGATGGGGATATGCTCCGCAAGCGAGCGATGCGTGAATCTTTGCAGATTGTCTTTAATTTCTTCTTATCCAGCCTCTCAACAACAGGTACAACTTCCAGGGGCACCACAACTAATGCAAGCACTCTAGGAAGGAAAGAACTCTCTCAGTAGAGTTCAGGGGGGAATCTGGAGTGAAGTTGTTTTGTTCCTGGGACTTCTTAACAGGGAGCCAGCTCTACTCAGGACCTTGGAGATCTCTTCAAGCAAGGGGACACAGAACAAAGCAAAGTCCTTCCCCTCTCCTTGGCAGCAAAGCAACTGCAGGTCAGCCCACAAATACACAGCAGGACAGCCTTCCTCTTCAGTCTTCTAGCTTTCTCCTTGGCAGAGGTTCCTTCTTGATTCTTGGATCATCTAAAGTTCAGTGGTCTGGGGTCCTGTACTTATACCCCAAAAAGTCTTTGTTCCCTTTGTGCAGGAGGGCTCTGAGCCTGGTCCAAACCAGTTCTGGAGCACTGTTTACATGACTACTTCTTTCCTTTCACAGTGCAGAGCAGAAACATCAGATGCCCCACAGGAGGTGGAGCCAGCATTGTGAAGGAAAAGCACAGCCCTGGAGTACTTTGTTGACATGATTCCTTCTCTCCTTTCACAGTGCATGGCAGAGACATCAGAGGCACCGCAGGGGGTGGAGCCAGCACTGTGGGGAGCAGGCACAGGCCTATTCAGGTCCCATGTGCAACTCCTCTCTCTAATCTAGATGCAGATCTCTCTATTCACCACTGGGCGGACTCATTCTGTCTTGTGGAACCCCCCGCCCTGTCACTCACAAACCAGACAGTCAATTCACAAACAGGCTAAGGCACACAGAAACATTAGACAACAGAACAGCCACTTTCTAAAAGTGCTGTTCTCAAACACAGGATTTAAAAACCATCCTTCCTAAAAGATGTGTTATTAAATTCTGAGTTCAGGGATACCAGACTTTAATTTTCTATCTTGCTCCTATAGGAAGATATGGTAAACAGGAGGAAGAAGCAAAACGTTTCGGGATAACCCTGCAAAAAGGGCCATTTCCAACAACTAGTCATTAGTAATTTGCACTATGCTCTTTATCAGGAGTCTTTATGTAATGCTAGGGAATTTTTCTTTCACTTTTTATTTAATATTGGTGATATGTTATGCATCGTAGATCTGATGAGTTAAATATTTTAGCATATTGTATTTTTAACTGACATTTTGGTTAGGTATGTACTGGTTTATATTAACATGAAGACGCCCTGTATTACCAATTTTTGTAATATTGTATTCCTGTGTAATGATGGTATTGTTTGTTTTTGCCTAGTCGAGTCGGCATAACATGAAACTTATAAATAAACTTGGTACTGTGCTGAAAATGACTATTGTACACTGTTGGCAAGGCACATTATGTCTGAAAGAGGAGCCTTGCCACTTTGCTGAAGTGCTAGGGGGATGAAAATGTAGGAATTTCTGTTGTATTCACATACTGGTTAAATCCCTTTCTTTGCCCTGCATCACTCACTCATGGTAGAAAGCTGACAGAACCCTTAGAAGAAGAAATACTTTTCTGCTTGTTGCTTCGTCATATAGGTCTGACAGGGTGCTACGGAAGAGAATGTAACTTCTGGATTGATTTTGATCACTGGGACAGACAAGCTTTACTGAGGGATAAGGAAGATAGATTCTTGCTGACTATAAGTATCGAAGAGTTGGGGTCCTGCCAAATGACCCTGCATACTTTTGGACTTTCTTTTCTGAAGCAGGGATTGTGTAATGCCCTAGAGACAGAGAAAGCTGCATTTTCCTGGAAGTATACCATTAGACGCTACTCGATCTCAAGTAAACACAATTAAAGCCACTCTTTTCAACCCATGGCATAAGAACATGCAACAATGCAATGAACTGGACTTTTAGTAACATGGTTCCCCTTGAATTGGCAAGAATAGGCACATTTTTCAAAGCTGTGCAGGACCTTCTTAAAAACACATTTCAAAGCCTAGAGATGTTTGTGGAATGACAATTCCTAGTTCTTGCATCTTGGGCACTGTGCATAGCAATTTTTGACCAATGTATTGATATTTTAAAAAAAGTCACAATCGTTCGATGTTGGAAGCAGCAGAGAGTGCCTTTTAAAGCAAGATCCTTCAATGACAATATTTTGAAACATACATACAATAATATCCTGGTTATTCTGGTTGGTATCACAGATTGAAAGAGGAATGAAGTGAGGGAAAAGCAATGCAGAGCAGTTCATAACATATCAAGTTCTAAAATTGCTATTGTGGTACACTTTATGTAATATTATTGAACAACTACTGTAGATTAAATGCTATTTCATGACTGTATAAGAAAAAAAATAACTACTGATTAACATATTTGTTTAGCATATTGTATAAATTGTATCCCTATGTAAATTTGTGCTGTTGCCTTAACAACTTGGCAAGGAATAAGGTCCTTTGTTGGCAGTGTACCACAGTACTACGGTGTAAACAGATCACAGCTTGTGAATGCGAGCATTTAGAAATGCTAAAAACGTGTACTAAATATATACTAGAATTCTTACAGATTGATAATATGATGAGAATGCTACGGGTCCCTTCTATGGTGGTCCTGTCATTGCAGGTCCAAATATGGCTAAGAAAAGAACAATTCTTTCCAATCCTCCCCCTTTCTTACTGACTTTACTTCTGGAGAAAGGAGAAAGAAAGTGATTAAACTACATAGGTTAATAATTAAGAAATAGAACGTTGACTTTTATTTCTGGGTTTAATATGACTATCATTTCATAAAAAAATGTAATACCCCAAATGCCCTCTCATCAACCCGCCCCCATCGATTAAAAAAGATATATGCACAAGAAAAGAAGAGATATAGGGATGATAAGAAAATTGGCGAATAGGTTACACTGTCACAAATGCTACAGAGATCATGTCTGCCTTATTGCAAGTGTATTGTATCCAGTGGAGCTTTTAAAACAGCAAACAGGATTCACATCACGTGTGATGGAGTAACTTGTCTGCTGAACTCTAAATTAGAGTTGAGGCTCTCACAACGCACATTTCAAACTCGAGGCATCTGCCTAATGTAAATGCATTGTCTACATTTGACAGCTTGTGTACAATGTGTTAATCAGATAGTGGCTTTAACACAACATTTGGAGGTCCTGGACAAATAACTAATGATGATCAATTCACTAAAACATAATCACATACTAAAGTTTTCAACTCTATCTGAATGTACTTTTACTCTTTTTTGTCAATTACCAAACAGCTGAAAATCCTAGAAAGCCAAGTGTGGCGCATCTGTCCAGGCCTACTATTGCGCATGTCACATGAGATTCTTAATACCCTCTTCCTACCCATCTTGTAGCTCGTACTGCTGGTGATTTTTCGATCCTTGCTGTGGAGAAATTCACAGAAGTAGATTTGCAGTTTATGCCTGGCAGGAACCATTTTTAGCCCTGCCTAGTACCACACATCTGGTGTTAGACTAACTCATAATTAAATTACCGCATCCCCACAGGGTCCGACATTTGTGACACAGATTGCAAATGCCTTAGCAAACTGTCTGATGAAGGCAAAGCAACCATCAAACTCAGAGGCCTAACTATGTTAATCTTCCAGCCTAAAATTCTGTGACCATTTGCTGTAGCTTTAGAGAGATAGAGAGATTTCTAGTCTGTGTTTACTTTTCATGGTTTTTGTTTTTTGGTGTGCCACTCAGACTCTTGTGTTTCTTTTGCAATATGGGGCCTTGTTTTTGGCATTTTGGCATAGGGCAGCAAGGCACCTGCTGCACTGTGTACAACAAAGTGAAAGGGCAGGAATAAACTGTATTTAAGCAATACGGTGAGTTCCTGTCCTTTCTGTCTGCACTTGTGCCATTTTGGCAGCCTAGCACCAATGCAGGCATCTTACACTATGGTGCAATAGTGCCTCCATTGCACGTAGGGCAATTTCATCATTCTATGGAAAGAGGAAACAACAAGGAGAAATTAACATATTTCTCCTTGTTATGCCTCACTTCGGGAAGCGTATGGATTTGACACTTCCACAGGTGTACATCACTTTGTAAATCTGGGGCAGCGTCAAATTCCATGGCTGTTGCATGGGAGAACACACTGCGGTGCCCACGGAACACCTCCCAGGCACAGGGTAATGTGACGCAGTGATTTGCGCTGCATCACCAAACTCATGATTTATGAAACCACTCAAAGCCAAGCAGGCTGGCTTCATAAAAATCTTTATGAGAGCCATTTGTCACGCATGTACCACTTTAAGTGGTGCAAAAGTGATGCAGGGCTCTCATAAATAAGCACTGTGGTGCCTAATTAGAGCGCTTGTGTATTTAGCATTGGGAAATCCATAGTGTACACTAGTGACACAACAGTGGGTTACTTCAACTGGTCACCCAACGATAGGAGTACTGGTGCGACTGTTACGGGGTCCACGCACAGACAACACTTTTCCCCTCCCACACACACATCATTTTTCTCTTGGGTTCATAGACAATCCGTCTGTTGCCTGCACGTAAACTGCGTTCCCGTTCACCAAGCTTTGTCTAGCTCCTCAGTTGCCAGGCTGCATGTTGTCGTAGTACTTTAAAGTAGCATACCCGGAGACAGCACCTCAGGCTATGTGGCTTTAAGAAAGCAGTGGGCCCCTGCTGCAAACAGATGTTACAAGCAAGATAACAGTGCAACAGAGGAGGCACGCAGCACCGGAATACTGAACTGCACTATGTTCCCAGACCATGAGCTAAGAGGTAAGCCATGCAAAAGCATGTAGGGGGGAAGGGTGAAGCCATAGGTGAAACAAAGAATTGGTAAATGTTACATTGTCACCAGTTGAACCCGTAATACTCAGGTCCTAACGTAAGCAGACCATTTGAAAGTAAGCATAACAGTATAATATTTATATACTGCTCCCAGCCAAGCGCTTTTAGTTAAGCAGCTACTGTGCTTCACAGCGCTAGGATTTCTGCTGTCCCAGGATGAAGTGATAATGTGTGCAGAGGCCACATTAAAGCCTGTCATGGATACCCCGTAGCGGTCCTCTCACAGGCATTCAGTCACACCACTACTACATTAGGAGAGGCGTGGGGTCGCAGCATCAGCAATCAGGCAATGGCAGGCCCCAAAGGTCGTTATACTCCTGTTCAGCTTAAATGCTCTTTCAGACCATTTTGAGCAAAGCACTTTGTTGACATCATGTATAGCCTGTGAGACACCTCGTACAGTCAACACTAAAAATGGTCACGGCATGCATTTGGGCCCACAAATATTCTAAAAATGCATTAATATTAAAAAAAAACATGCTCATGTTCTGATACAGTTCTACCAGGACAAAAGCACTTGGGCCTAGATGTATCAAGCAGTTTGCGATTCGTTAAGGCCGAAATTCTGCGAATTTCGGCCTTAACGAATCGTAAACTGAAATTTTGCATCTTTTGAGATGTATGTGTAATTAGCAAAATAAGGAATCGCAAAAAATTGCGATTCCTTATTTTGCATAAGCATTTAAGGAATCGCAAATGTGCGATTCCTTAAATGCCATGTATGAAGCTTTTTTTGTTTGCGAATTGAGGTTAAGGACTCGCAAATTAACACGAACTTGAGGTTCGTGTTAATTTGCGAAATCCTTTAAAACAACAAAATATCACTATTTTGAAGGTGGCATGTGGCACACATACATGCCCATTGGGCATGTATGTGTGCCATATGCACACACATGTAAGTTTCAGGGGAGCAGCAGGGTGTCCATAAGACACCCCTGCACCCTTGAAATAATTCTCAAATTGCGATTAGCAAATTGCGAATTCGCAATTTGAGAATTACTGCACATTCATTCCTATGGGCCTCCTGGCCCATAGAAATGAATGGGAAAATTATTCCTTAATTGGGATTAGCAATTTGCTAATCGCAATTAAGGAATATTAAGGAATCGCTAAAATATAGCGAATTTCTACATACATACCATTTTGCACTTCTCAAATAGCGATTCCTTAACAATCGCTATTAGAGAAGTGCAAAATGATTTCTCGATACATCTACCCCTTGTTTTTTAAACAACCCTTCCAAATTCCTTCACTGCTCCTTCACTATAAAGTGTATTGTGTGTATGTTCTTATAAATGTGGCACGCTTAATGCAAATAACGGATTTTTAGCGCACAGTGCATATGGAAAACAATACTATAAATACTGCTTTCCAGGATACTGTTTTGCAAAAAAATAGTGTTCCTATCACACATGATGCTGCAAATATTTGCTTCACTTGACAGATTAACAGGAGGGCAACCTATTCCAGCCCTGCCTTGGCGTGATATAATGATGTTGTATAGGCAAGTGAATTGTACTTGCAGCGACAGATGGTCACACCTTTCTATCTGAATATAACATTAATTTCACTACAGAAGTAAAATACGTTGATGGCTGCAGGTCCACATTGTTGTCAAAAAAACTTTAAATAAATGGAAAACTGTGAACATTTGAGAATTCTTCTGATGATGAGAACTTCATTCATCTGACATTTTCTGTGCGAAATGCAGTATGTGCATTTGTATAGGGTGATAATCTCGTGAAATGTTTACATGGTGGCAGTTCTTTCTGTGTCGGACATCCTTCAGCCTGGCCTGGCTTTTAAGCCAGGACCACTTGGTATTCTGGGAGTCATAGTTGTAGTTTTTCAGAAGAAGACAACATTGCCATGATAGTGCCTGTTTGGCAAGCTGTCCAGAAAGGGTTGAAGCTGCTCGAACCATTCCAATCTCTGCATGGCTGCTCTCGTTAGAAGAAATTATGGTCAAAAGAGACCCAGAATGAACGATTGTTTTGTTAAAACTCTGCACTGGCTTGAAGTGTCACACACGTGACATGGATCCACTTGGTTTATATCACGTGCAAATCACGAATAATGGCCGTTAGTTATTTTTCAATATCATTGGGTATGAACTTTTTCGGCTGACTTTGGTTAACCATGGCTTCCCAGCTATGAACTTGAGCCCCTTCTGGTGGGAGCCAAGCAGCATTGTAGCGATAAGAAATGCACTTCACAGCCTCGCTGTGCACAAACGAGGTATCTTTAAACGTATCTCATTCCAATGACATCATTGCCTGGTTCTACTTATGAGAAAGTGTCACACAAAGTGTCACACATAGCATAATGAAATGTCACACAGAAGCACACTGAAAACATGGAAATGTCACACTTAACCAATCAGAAACCTTGGCAGATATGCATTTTGTGATTTCCAGCAGACATGAATGAGGTATTTGTGAAATGGGAACCGGTGTTCTGTGTGCTATACAGGCCCAATTGCAAATCAATATACTTTTTTTGATTATTACAAAATATGCTGCCTGTAGGAATTTGTGCAGATCTGTGAAGTGTAGAGTGCATTCCATTATGGAGAACCCAGTTCACACAGCAGCACTGTTAGACAGGAACCTATGCTCCTGTGAGTTACTTCTACATTTTGAACTCATTGTTGTAGTTAGAAAATAGCACAGAAATACGCGCCTGCACTTGGAATTCCACCACACCCGCTGATCTCCAGGAGTCCTCCTTTTGGGATGTATTTACTTTAACATTTTTCTGTTACGTGAATATCTGCAACTGGTAATTAAAGCAGAACTGTGCATTTCACATGTGACTTGTATTTTTCATCTTCAAAGGAAAATATTCCCTTGGCTTGCTTCCTGGCTGTTTCTGGGGTGGGGACAGGGATGGTTGACTACCAAGCTGTAAGTGCTGTGCACTCCTTAGCTGACTGACAAAGCCTTTGTTTCTTAGATTAGATGTAATGCTTTAATTAGCCTTCGTGTGACTGCATTCCATGCCAAATAGAGGGTCAACTGAGGATAGAAGCTATGACTACCTTCTCGAAATCAGTTTCCTCTACTTTCGGAGAGAATAAAAACTATGGGGCATAATATCAAGGGGGGTTATCTCCGCTTTTTTGGCTTTAAAAGCCAAGAAAGCGGAGATAAAATTATCTCCCTATTACCTAGCTGTCGCTAACACCAGTTAGCAACAGCTAGTAGGAGATAGCGACCATCTTGGGCCCCGCTTTGCATGTCAGTGATATTTATCCTTAATGACATGCAAAGTGGGCGTGCCAAGATATTAGCGACCGGAAACAGTCGCTAACATCGCTATCTCCTATTACCAACTTTTGGAGATATTCGCGCTAAGCTCGAATATCTCCAAAAGCTAACACCTGCCCTGAGCAGTTCTCAGCCATGATATCCAATGGTAGGTGGATAACATGGCTAAGAGCATTAGCTCGGTAACGCATGAATATCGCTGACTTTTCAGCGATATTCATGCATTTCGGCCGATTTTTAATGCTTAGGAGATATACCTTGATAATAGCAAGGTTCCTAAGCGTTGAAAATCGCCGCAGCGCGGCGATAAAAATGTCGCCGCTAAACCAACATAGCGATAATTATCACGAGTTGTTGGTAATATGCCCCTATAAGCCTTGCGGGACGTCACACAATTGTACTTGTAGTCATCGTTTCTCCCTTTTCTTCCATTATAGAACAGTTTTAGGGTGCTTATCAACGGATCTACCCTGTGGAGAGTCATGGAACCTCAATAATACGTCTTCTTCTCAGAAGTGGGCATGTTGTTACTTAGGGGACACTCATAAATCCAGGACTGAGAGATACCTTTCATTGGAGTGCAGTCCCATATAGCTCCAGGGTTAAATCATGTAAGTACTTTTCTTTTCAGTCCACTGGATACCCTAAGCAGATCTCCTCAGGAACGCAGTACCCTAGGTTTTATCAATTGTTTGCTAGCTTTGCTAGACTCTCAGAATAACTTTTATGCTTGACTGGGGAATGGAGATAGATTCTGCCCATCTTGGCCACAAGAGGCAACAAATAAACTGAAGTCTAGGCTGGCAACCTTTTAAAGTGGTAGCAAGAGCAATCTCAAAATCCAGTGGGTCTCTGAAAAATGTGCTGCTCATCCATTCCTTTTGATCTGCTGAGAGTTCCCACCATCGTTTCCTTACTGGGAGGGAAACGTCATTTACACACGGGGAAAAACAACAAATCCCTTTACAATGAAGGCTTTACAATGAAACAGTCTTTACCAAGATTCTTTTGACAATCATTTTTTCTACCAAATGTATGACTTTACAACAAATATTGTATTAAATTTGTTTGAATTATATCTATATACAAATATACATATAATTGTATATGTATGTGTACAAGTGTATGTGTGTATGTATATATATATATATATATATCTATCGAAACAAAAGTCCTGCAATGCGTCTCCTCGCACCACCACGGAACAGATATCACGAAACACCAAAGGTAGATTTTCAAAGATGTGGCTTTATTTTTTCCTCGCCATCGGCATGACGCGTTTCGGCCGTCAAAAAACGGCCTTGATCACATGGCCTCAAATTACCAATGGGGGTGTTTAAATACTGTGTGAAACATAGAGGTAGAAATGATAACAGCGGATTAAGGGGTCATGGACATAGAAAAAATACTACTGCTTTACACATACGTACAAAATACAAAAACTCAATGGACATTACGATATTTCAGATAAATCATGAAACTGAATAAAGTGCTAGTGCAATATCTAGTAAAATTATTTACAAGGTATGTACAATAATGTCAATTGAGAAAATTAGAATTCATTCTGCATTTTATAACAGTCAACACATATGTGCAAAAAATTATTATGGCATGTCCAAAAAACATGATACAAGACCTCCATCTATGTTATCAAAAAAAAGTGCTCAAGTGCCCAAAGTGCATAAGGTTTTCGCAGTAAGTACATGTATGCTATGAAAGCAACAAATCATAGCACAAGATGTCATGTAACGCAATGTACCTGCACCAGTGTTAAAAACAAACAGACATTACTGCTGATGCTCAGAGTTCACTATAGCCATAGTGACTAAATATAATGAAAAGAACCAAGACCATTGCATAAAAGCAAAATTAGATTGCAAAGGGTTATACATTGTAGGTAGCTATGAGCTCATAATAACTATGCTATATATTACTGAAAAATAGGAGAACATTCAAAGAACAGAGTTCACATACTACAGTGGGAAAAAGGTGTTTACATAGGCTGCTCAAATCAAGATTACACCAAAGGGGTTGATTAATGGTATATTTACAGAAAAACTTGTAAATCTTCCCCCCTGTTAAGCCCATTGGGTATTCTGGTATTTAAGAGGACAATGTATTTGCTCTCTAATTATCTCAGAATCTTTTCCCGACCCCCCCCCCCCCCCGGATGTTTTTGGGGACGGAGTCAATAACAAAGTAGGTGAGATGGTTCAAGTTTTTGGCGTGTACAAGTTCGAAATGCCGGGCAACAGGATAATTGGAATCAGAATTCATTATTGCCCTTAGATGTTGCAATATGCGGTTAAACACCTGTAACTTGGTGCTTCCCACATATTTAAGTTTGCACGTACACTCCAAAACATATACAGCATGATCTGTACGGCATGTATACAGGTCTTTGATGGGTGTAGGCATGGGATTAAATGGGGATTGAAATTCCACCGTGTTTACCCCCAAACTTGCACGCTCTGCATAAAATGCATTTGTGGAAACCCTTTTTGTTGGAAATTATAACCTTGTTATCGCTCACTTCTGAGCTGGTCTTTACTAGGCAATCTCTCATCGAGGGTCCTCTCCTGAATATGATGGAGGGTTCAATGGGCAGTAGTGGTGACAGATTAATGTCGGTGTGGAGAATGGGCCAATGTTTCTTAAGGATGCCCCTTATTTTTCTCTCCTCAGTATTAAAGGTGGTAATTAAACTGACCGTGTTGATGTCATGTTTAGGGGCATTATCTACATCCTCGTTCGCATTCTCAGAGCCCTCTCCTCCAACATCATCAATACTGGCTCTGTTGGCTTTATCTCTAGCCGTTAGAAGATCATCCATCAAATAACCACGTTTTACAAACCTCTGAATTGCCTCTTCCTGGCAGGTATTCAGATCAGACTCTAAACTACAAATTCTGCGCATCCGTATAAATTCCCCATAAGGGATACTTTTTATGAGGTGTTTAGGGTGCGCACTAGAGGCGTGCAGAATTGAATTTCCCGCCGTATTTTTTCGGTGGAGTCTGGTGGCTAAGGTGTTGTTAAGGATGTAAATGTCAACATCCAAAAACTGAATATTGGTTTTGCTGATCTGGCTAGTAAATGAAAGGTTCAAGTTATTGTTGTTGATGATTTTAACAAAGTCAGTGGCAGATTTCTCATCCCCTCTCCAAATCATACAAATGTCGTCAATAAATCTCCAATAATGGACGATATTATTGAGGAAATCTGGGAGATGCCTGAGGACATGCTCCTCCCACCACCCTACATGCAAGCATGCATAGGTCGGACAGAAGCATGCCCCCATAGCTACTCCTCTTAACTGCTGGTAAATGTCCTTATTAAATAAGAAGTAGTTATTCATTAGACACAACCTAATCATAGTAATCAACATGTCATTATGCTTCTTATACATAAGGTTACGTTGATTAAGGTAATGCTGTACAGCGTTAAGACCATCTGTATGTTTAATGCTGGTATAAAGGGAGCTGATATCAAGGGCCACCAAACTATATCCCTCTCTCCATTCCACCTCTTTGAGTTTAGACAAAAAGTGCCCAGTGTCCTTGATGTAGGAAGGTAAACTAACAACAAAATTCTGCAAAAAGAAATCAACATATTTAGACATTGGTTCCATAAGACTTCCTTGGGCCGAAATTATAGGTCGGCCTGGGACCGGAGACACTTGTTTGTGAATTTTGGGTATTAAATACATGGTAGGGGTCAAAGGATGATCAACTTTCAAATACCCCAATTCTTGCTTAGTTAAAAGACCTTCCCTCTTCCATTGGATTAGGACTTTATGGATCTTTTCCTTAAGGTTACGTACTTCCCCAAAGTTCGCTTTTCGGTAACAGGATGGATTTAAAAGGTGGCAGTTAGCTTCAATATATATATATATATATATAGTTAGTTGGTGTATAAGCAGTTGCATGGGTTGTTGTTGAGTAGCAACATGAGTTTCTATATAGGTTATTGATTGTTTGTCTGAGTATCTGTATGGATGCCTGAGTGTCTGTGTGGGTGGGTGAGGGGTGTGTGACTCTGTGCATAGATGGGTGAGTGGGTGATTCACTGGGTGTATGGGTTCAGGAGTGCATCTGTGAAGGGCTGTATGGGTGGGTGAGTATGTGTATGGGTGTGTTGGTTAGTGAATGGATGCCTCAGTGGTACATGTGTGAGTAACTACATATGTAAAAGGCAGTAAATGTGAGTGTTGGAGTATATAAATAACAATATGTGTGAGTGAGTGATTGTGAAAGTGGCTGTATGGATCTGAGTGTGTGCCTGTATCAGTGATTGTATAAGAGAGTAAGTATGTGTTAGTATCTGTATGAATACGTGAGGCGGTGTGTGTGTAACCGTATAGGTGACTTAATGGGAGTGTGATTGATTCTTTGCTTGACTGACTAGGTGTGTGAGTAACTCTATGCATGAGTGGCGGTGTCTGTGTCTGTATAGATGTATGAGTGCATATGAAATTGCTGTATTGGTGAGTGACTGCATGTATGAGTGACTGTATGGGTGAGTGATTGGATGTGTGTGTAGACCTAGGAATCAGTGAGTGAGTATGTAGTAACTAGTATTGGTGTGTCTATGGTTTTGAAAATGGTAGTCTGTATTTTAGAGTGGGTGTATCAAAGGTTATATTAGGGTATTAGGAGGTGCATCAGATTATCACATGGATGATGTCATCAGTGATGTCATTTGCGATGTCATCAGTGATGTCATTGATCATGTCATGAATTATGTAATATGTGACATCATTAGCAGTGCAAAGCGGGGGCGCGAGTTATAGTGAGCTCAACTAACTATAACAGCTGAATTTCTCTAGTTTTGTACGAGTGAAATGTCCAACTAACTATAACGTCCCTTAAACCTTCTGTTTTTTTCAGTGAATTTCTAAGTATTTTTAAATGCTAATTTGTAACTATAACGTCCCTGAAACCTATGGTTGTTTCAGTGAATTTCTAAGGTGTTTTAAATGCTATTTCCTTACTATAACTAGCTATGCCAGCATTTCACCATAAAAAATCTGCTATGATTAATATAAATTATGTACACCATTGATTGACAAGAAATGTCTATACATTTTCAAGAAAATATATTTTTATTTAATGGGAAGCTACCACATATAGCGAAGCCCATTACAATGAGTCCTTTAATGCTTCTAAGGATCCACATGGCAAATATTGGCTGGTTATACCGTATATCTAAACACTAAAAGCATGAATCAAGGCCAACTGAGACAGTTGTATGAGTTAGTGACTATATATTTTATTGTAGAGGGGTTATCACAATTCTGCCCTCAGGAAATGGAAGGAGCAAGAAGCTCTCTAGACACCATTGATATTTTTTTTATCTACTGAAAAATTATAGTGTGTGGGCAGACTGCTATGGTGTTGGGCGTACCTTCTCTGTTGAAAGCCCCGTGGTCTTTCTGCCCACATGGGGTACAGGGCATCCCCAACCTACTGGCAATTAAGAGACATTTGGATTCTTTTGGCTGTAGTTTTGACATATGGACTGGAAGAGTGGGAATGAATCCAAATTTCCTCTTACTTGCCATTCTGAATGTCTGCACTATTTGGGCCTGGCTCTACCGTCAGCCTAGGAAAAGCCTAGGAAACCTACTAAACCCATCCACTTCTGAAATTTAGACACACTGGGAAGTTCAAGGTGGTGTGCCTGGCATTGAGCCCATGAAATCTATTTCCTAAAATTCTGTGCGAACCTCAATCTTTGTCTAAAATCATACATTTTCTCTACATATCTGTTGTGGAAACTTTAGGATTCGGTGGGATCTATAAACTTCAGACCACCCAGTGATCATACACTTGTCCAGATAAAAGTGGTAACCTAATAGTGTGGTTGCCTGCAATAGGAAGAGAACAAACCAGAGAAAATGCGAGCCCTTCACACTAGTATGGGCAAAAAAGTTAATTTTATTTACAGGAAATATTGATGTCTCATGTTGCGTTTTAGGGCCACATCCTTCATTTGGTTGTTTAAGTTGACTACCTTCTTGCCCAGTGTAAGGAGTGCATCCCCCTACAGTGTAGGCGCCAACCTTTACAGCAGGGTTCCCCAGTGTTGCTTATTTGCCTTCACATTCTCAATGCCCTTTCATAGGAAGTAAATCATTTATCTGTGTCATCCCCGCCACAAAGCTAGGCACAACATTGTTTAAAAAATGGGGGTTGTGTGACCCCATTGTAGACACCTCACCATTGCTTTGGGTTGGAGGAGTCCCAAGGAGGCCTTTTTCACCTCCTAGGTTTACTACCTTCTGGTGCTAGTTTCTTCTCCTCCAGGGTGATGGCTGCCAATTTGATCTGCAGCCCCCTACTGACTCCTTGTCCCTGAACCCCATCTGATGTATGTCCAACTCAGAAGGGCTTAGACTGGCAGAGCTTGCACCACTCTCCACCCTAGAAGGTACATCAGAAAATCAATTTTGGGACAGGTTGTACCTTGCTGCCCTCTTCTTCTTTGACCAAATCTATTGCCTCGTCTTGGTCATCCTTCTCTGAGATGATCTGTGGTTGGTGAGTCTCTTTCAAGGCCCTAACAGCTATCTCATTGTCCATCTTCCTGGCATTCAGTCCCATCATCAGCTTCATTGCTTTGCACATGTTCTTTCTCTCTACCACAGTGACACTGGCTAGGGTACCCAGATCCACCTCCATGTTCCAAAGAAAATGTAAGGTTCAGAAATTGAAACAAAAAATAATAAAAAAAATTAAAAAAGCCATCATCAAATAACTGAGTGGTATGAATAAACACAAGTTCTGGATCCCACTGATGAACATCATTGTTGAAACGTGGTTTATTAGTTGAGGGGGTTTCTGGTCCACCATAAGTAATAAAGACACTGTCTTGCTAGGTTAATTTAAAGGTTTCATTAATTTTAACCAGAACTGAAGCCCTGGTAGCTATTGCACACAGCATAAAGGCTAAGCTTAGAGAAAAATATATAAAGCCCTTAAAACACACCAAAACTGTTAGAAAGTCAAAAACACAGCACAATAAAAAAACACTCCAATTTAGAAAAATAAAAATAACATTTAATTGAGAAAATGACAAAAAATCCAATAAGGAGAATAAAATATTTATTTTTAGTTTTTAAGTAAAAATAGCTGGAAAAAGAGCAATGCACCAATGGAAGTCATTGGACTTGACAGATCAGGGCCTAGGTGCAGTGTTATGGTGACCACGATGGAAGTTGGCTCTGATGCACTATCAATGTTTGTTTGGCCCGGTTGGAGGTTTTACCTTGGGTATTTTTTTATCGGAATTCAAAATCCTTCAGTGGGACAAGCCAGCAGGCAGTAGCTGAGAAAGTCTCCCCAGGTCAGATAGGCATTCAGTGGGGTCCTGATTAAGCCATTGGTTTAGACAGGAAAACCTCAGATTTTGAGGAAACCCCCTCTCCTGTTTGATACTTATGGCACCTTCACCCGCTCAAGATTTTTGCCCCTGGACATAGGACCATATGCATTAAGTATTTTTTTTGCCTTCGCAAACAGCAGATTCGCAGAATTGCAATAATTAGCAATTAAGAACTCCCAAATAGATTTTTGATGTCTCTGGCCCTAAGTATAATTTTTGGAGCCTAGAATCCATCAGCAGGTAAGACTGTGGCTGTATCCGGCATTGAGGTGCACCAGGCCAGATACCTTCTTACTTAGGGTTGACAGAATCTGATTTACTGCTTTGGCAAAGCTCAGATCCGAAGAAACCTGATTTCGCAGCCCAATGATGTTGCATCATGGTTGGATAGACCAGGATGTTTTGTCACGGTTCTCCGTTGGTGTGGAAGCCCAAATATTCTCTACGTCCAGGTTTTCAGGAGTATTAGAAGAAGTTAGACACAGCAAAGGGTCCTAGGACCTCAATAACAGCACTTAAGGCTTATAACTCACTACAGCAGAGATCACCAGCTGCTGTTGGTACTGGTTAGCTGATAACCTCAGGTAAAGTCTCTTGCAAAATTTGGTAGCCCTGTAGCTACACAGAAGCTTAGTCAGCTGACCCTGGGGCACCCTTCTTTGTCCCTCCTACAAGGGGTGCCAATCCAGTCTTTCAAATTCCCAGACAGGAGCTCCAGTCCTCTTCTGTTCTTCCACAAGCCAACAAAGTGTCTTGAAGGGGATGCCTGGGGATGCCTTATTTATGACTTGCATGAGCTCCTGGGTGGGGCTGACATCTGAGCCCTTCTTAACCAATAAAGTAAAAATTCCTAAGGGGACCTTGCTCACCTTTGCCGCAGTCCCTGTTTGCCCTACTGCAAATAATTTGAGTGCCTCTCACTCCTAAAATCCAAGCTAGAGAAACCCTTTTCCCCTTGTGCAAAGCCCGTGTCTCCACCCAGTGCTTCCTCAGGACCAGTTGCAGCTGTAAAACTGTAGCATTCAGGCTACAGTGGTAGGCCTTAAGTCATGTTTGCCTGCTCACACTAGCAAATGGCACAGTAATGCTGAATTTCGCGGGTGACATTTAACTTTCAATGCCATGAATGTATGTTGGGCACATTGTAGGAAAGTAGGATGTGCTTTTATGGTTACCCCCACTTTTTGCCTGGTGCTAAGCTGTTTTTGACCAGTCTGACTGGGATCCTGCTAATCAGGACCCCAGGCTTGCTGCTTTCTCCCTTAAATTGTTGTGGTCAGTACTTAGGTACATCCCAGATTGGATACTGGGGTACCATTACCAGTCTATAGCATATGGTACTACGGTACGCAGGGCATAGGCTCTCCAGAGGTCCCCATGGGCTGAAGCATGCATTATGCCACTCATGGGAGACCATTCAAAATGCAACTACAGACCTGCCATTGCAGCCTGAGTAAGCTGGTGCTAGCACCACTTACAAAAGATATAGGTTTCCTATATCTAGGGTCACTGCACTCAAGAGCTATAAGTCACCCCTATAGCAGCCCAAAGGAGTCCATTCTCCCGGGTTGTAAGTGAAGCAGGCATATACCATATAGAGGGGCACCGCGTAATTCCGCGATGACCATCCAGAAATTGGCTTCAAAGAATCCTATCATGTTTGGTATCAAACATGTTGGAATCATACCCCATAAACAGTGTGGGAGGTATGATTTCAAGCACTGGAAGAGCCCTTTGTTAATCTCTCAGTGCTCCCAGTACAAGTCTCCTAGACCCGGACAGCACAACATGGCTGCTGCCGACCAGAGCCACCATTCTGCCCTCCTGCAACTGAGCCAAGCTCGAGCAGGGAAAGGCAGAACAATAGGTATGCTGTCACAGGGAGGTGTGACCACCTCCCAGACAGGATTTAGTGTATTGGGTCTGGGTGGGTGTGCTTGACAGTGCCACTCAGTCTGCATTAGGGGCAGAGTTGGTGTCCCCTTGAATAGCCCAGTTCAAACCAGGTCTGGGAGCCGTTGGCTCCAGCTCTGGCACAAAACTGGACAAAGAACATGGGAGTAACCTCCCCCATTCCAAACTGTCCCCTGGTGGGGGCCCCTGAATCATCCGAACCATTTCTTTAGGGTACTTAAGGGCTTACCTGGATACAGGTCCCTAGATTCAGCGTGGGACACAATTCAATTCAGACACCACTTCAACTTCTACCGTCTGGGCTCCCTGGACTTTGCTCGACTTCGTCCTACTTTCAGTCTGCTGCATCGTCTGTGCCTGTGCACCATGCAGGAACATTTCAAGGCCTGTGGCCATACAAGACACCTGATGGAATCTCCCTTGAAGTGAAGGAGTCACTTCCCTGCATCTGTAGGCACTGTAACTAAGCTGACTGGTCTGCTGACCCTAAGCTCCTACAGACTCTGAAAGGTTCAACAACACCGGTAGTGGTTCTCCACAGCTCTTGAGGCCTGCCCTGCCCTCTAACTAAGTTTGAGGCCTGTATCCCTTGTGGGAGCCGCAGGAACCAAACCCCTGTGCACTGCATCAACTTGCCATTGCAAGCGGGAGGTCAGAAAACTATCAAAGACATGTAACTCATTTGGAGAAAGAGTCACTGAGATTGAGGCAAGCGTGCTTTCTAAAGAAAATGAGGCTACTGAGAAGTCAGAAAAGATTAAGCTACAAGAATCAGAGTTAACTGATAATAAATGGAAGCTCGAAGATTTCGAGAATCGTCAGCGCAGGAACAATCTGCGCATATTAGGAATTCTCGAGAAAGTGGAGGGGGAAAATGTGTGTGCATTTGTGGTGAGGCTGTTTAAGGAGTCATTGCCCGAATTGACAAACTGGAACTGGGATGTTGAAATTCAACAAGCTCATCGGATGCCATTCAACCCACCACATAAACCTGGAGTCTATCCACGAGCAATACTGGTGTATTTTGGAAACTTTCTGTTAAGGCACACAGATGCGTGGAAAGCTAGACCCGATCACAAACTTACGTTTAATGACTTCTCGTACTTTACGCAACCAGACTTTTGCCATGCAACGGTCGAAAGGTGCGGGCGATTGCGTTCATTAATTAAGCCTTTTCAGGATAAAGGAGCCCAGGCCTTTCTGAATAATCCAGCACAGCTGAAAGTTGTTCGAGGTGGCTTCAAAGAATCCTATCATGTTTGGTATCAAACATGTTGGAATCATACCCCATAAACGGTGTGGGAGGTATGATTTCAAGCACTGGAAGAGCCCTTTGTTAATCTCTCAGTGCTCCCAGTACAAGTCTCCTAGACCCGGACAGCACAACATGGCTGCTGCCGACCAGAGCCACCATTCTGCCCTCCTGCAATTGAGCCAAGCTCGAGCAGGGAAAGGCAGAACAATAGGTATCCTGTCACAGGGAGGTGTGACCACCTCCCAGACAGGATTTAGTGTATTGGGTCTGGGTGGGTGTGCTTGACAGTGCCACTCAGTCTGCATTAGGGGCAGAGTTGGTGTCCCCTTGAATAGCCCAGTTCAAACCCGGTCTGGGAGCCGTTGGCTCCAGCTCTGGCACAAAACTGGACAAAGAACATGGGAGTAACCTCCCCCATTCCAAACTGTCCACTGGTGGGGGCCCCTGAATCATCCGAACCATTTCTTTAGGGTACTTAAGGGCTTACCAGGATACAGGTCCCTAGATTCAGCGTGGGACACAATTCAATTCAGACACCACTTCAACTTCTACCGTCTGGGCTCCCTGGACTTTGCTCGACTTCGTCCTACTTTCAGTCTGCTGCATCGTCTGTGCCTGTGCACCATGCAGGAACATTTCAAGGCCTGTGGCCATACAAGACACCTGATGGAATCTCCCTTGAAGTGAAGGAGTCACTTCCCTGCATCTGTAGGCACTGTAACTAAGCTGACTGGTCTGCTGACCCTAAGCTCCTACAGACTCCGAAAGGTTCAACAACACAGGTAGTGGTTCTCCACAGCTCTTGAGGCCTGCCCTGCCCTCTAACTAAGTTTGAGGCCTGTATCCCTTGTGGGAGCCGCAGGAACCAAACCCCTGTGCACTGCATCAACTTGCCATTGCAAGCGGGAGGTCAGAAAACTATCAAAGACATGTAACTCATTTGGAGAAAGAGTCACTGAGATTGAGGCAAGCATGCTTTCTAAAGAAAATGAGGCTACTGAGAATTCAGAAAAGATCAAGCTACAAGAATAAGAGTTAACTGATAATAAATGGAAGCTCGAAGATTTCGAGAATCGTCAGCGCAGGAACAATCTGCGCATATTAGGAATTCTCGAGAAAGTGGAGGGGGAAAATGTGTGTGCATTTGTGGTGAGGCTGTTTAAGGAGTCATTGCCCGAATTGACAAACTGGAACTGGGATGTTGAAATTCAACAAGCTCATCAGATGCCATTCAACCCACCACATAAACCTGGAGTCTATCCACGAGCAATACTGGTGTATTTTGGAAACTTTCTGTTAAGGCAGACAGATGCGGAGAAAGCTAGACCCGATCACAAACTTACGTTTAATGACTTCTTGTACTTTACGCGACCAGACTTTTGCCATGCAACGCTCGAAAGGTGCGGGCGATTGCGTTCATTAATTAAGCCTTTTCAGGATAAAGGAGCCCAGGCCTTTCTGAATAATCCAGCACAGCTGAAAGTTGTTCGAGGTGGGCAGGCAAAATTCTTTCTTTCAGAGATCAAAGCAAAAGCTTTCTTGGATGAGATATAATAAGAGGGAATGATTAGCACATGGATTAATCTACTAATTTATATGAAAATGAAAATGAACAAAGTGTTGTCTTTCCATCTTTTAGCTATATGGTATTTAGTGGAGCTATTTGTTACGAGTTTATTAGGAAGAAAGGTGAGGGCCGACTGAATTGGTGGGGGTGTATTGAAAGTAATCAGATGCTTATGGTTACATCACAATGAGAGGTTTAGAATATTTATTGGTTAATAATTAGCAGCTCTCTGGTGGCTCATTTTTCTTTTGTTGTCTTTTTACACATTTCAAGGTGGTAGCTCGGGTGTCGCACTGCTTTTCATCTCCCACACTCTTATGGAGTCTGTATGCCTTTTTTTGGGGGTGGTGTTGTGGGGTGGGTTAGGGGGTTTGGGGAGGCAGGGGAGGGAAAATTTCAAATCTAAAAAAAGAACCAGGTCTATTAGCAAGAGTCTTAATGTTTTCTATCTTTTGCTTTTTCTTTGGTACTTTTGCAAGTAAAACAAAGTTAAAGAGAAGAAAGTCATGGCATTTCAATAAACAGTATGTTAGGAAGGCTACTGGGTCAAAATGTTTTATAAAGCAATGGGTAGGTTGAATATTCAAACCTGGAACGTTGGGGGTTTATTGACTGCAGATAAATGACATCGACTGGGCGAATTAATTTGCTTAAACCCCGTTGATATCTTATGCCTCCAGGAGACGCATGTGCCCGGAGCTAAGAGATCAATACTGAGAGTAAAGGGATATAATATATTAGTAACATCGACACAAACATCGAACATTAGGGGGGTAGCGATCTGAGCTAAAACGTCTCTTGGTGAGGTATTACGTCAGCTTTCAGATCCGTATGGTAGATGGGCGATTGTGAAACTTGCCCTCAGTATTACCATCTGTACTATCTATGGTTCCAATCAAGATGATCCCGCAGTCTTTGAATATTTAGAATCTGAGCTTGCCACGTGGCAGGGCCCACTTATTATATGCAGTGATTTCAATATTTCATTCAAGTTACAATCAAGCAAATACCCTCCGCAACAGAAATATACCGGTCGCAAGCCAAAGGTTTACAAAGCTGTTAAGAGACTGGCAGATAGCTTTGGCTTAACTGACATATGGGATCATACGAAACACCAAGATCCGGGGTATACCTTCTTCTCATGTCCACATCAGAAGCACGTTCGGATAGATTATATGCTTGTTTCCAGTGATCTAGCCTCACAATCTTCAATTAGTAAATGCCCAAAAATCATTTCAGACCACAATGCATTTATTCTTACAATTAATGTTATAGCCTCATTTAAACAACATAGGCCATGGACGTTTGATCGCAAACTCTTGGCAAATAAGGATTATATTACTTTCATTAAAAGCTGGGTTGAAGAATTTTTTAACAACAATTGGTTTAGTGCTTCAAGGCATGTGGTCTGGAATTGTTTCAAATCTGCTCTTAGGGGGGAAACAATTAGTTGTCAAAGTAGGGCTAGAAAATACTCAAACAATGAATATAATTTAAAGATACGAGCCCTGCCTAAAGCAAAAGAAGAGGACGCTCTACAAATCACACACGGGCGAGACGGCAAGCGTGCTAAGTATCAAGTAGCAGTGTTGAAATCAGATCTCCACTCGAGACTTAGTCAGAAAGCAGCCGAAACATATAGAGCCCACAGGAAGGATATATATGGATATGAGAGTGGTGAAAGGGTTGGCAAGCAGCTTGCACTACACACTAGACAGAAGAATGTTTTTAACAATATTAGCTCCTTACAGGATAGAGGGCAGACCTACACACAAACCCCAGATATTATCTATACCTTCCAACAAGACTATCAGAAATTATATACAGAGGACTTAAATACGAGTGAAAGTGAATCATGTTCATATCTTAATAATCTTCTTAATAACCCGGAGGCTGGGAGAATACTAGATGATGCCTCTTGGGCGGATCTTGAAAAAGAAATTACATTGGCTGAGGTGTTGGTAGCCTTGTCATCACTCTCATCTGGTAAAGCCGCTGGCCCTGATAAGATACCGCTCGACCTATATAAAATATTGAGTCACCAACTTGGTCCCAAACTCCATGATCTATTTTTAGGGATACAATGGAACGGGGTCCCCCCGAGTCATGGAACGAGACTAATATAATTGTCTTCCCTGAAAAAGGTAAATTTCCCAGAGCAATTAACTTCTTATCGCCCTATTTCACTAATTAATTCGGACTCCAAATTATATGCTAAAGTGATGGCCGTTCGGCTCAGTGGGGTCGTCGAGCACCTGGTCTCCTCGTGGCAGCATGGGTTTGTCCCTCAGAAGGGTACCACCGATCACACACGTAGGGCTATTACCTTATTTGATGCCATTTCTGTTACGGGGGGCCGGATGTCCATGATTCTACTGGACGCCGAAAAGGCTTTCGACCGTGTTTCATAGAACATCCTATGGGCGGTCCTGGCACGAAACAATTTTGCCCCTAAATGTATTAAATCCATTAAATCTATGTATGTATCCCCCAAGGCAAAGCTGCAGATGATGGGTTAAGAATCCGGTTACATCAACATCTCCAGGGGCACCAGACAAGGGTGCCCCTGCTCTCCCTTATTATTTGCATTATATATAAATCCTCTAATTCTTAGGTTTTTGGAGAATCAGGCAATTATACCAGTTGTCTGCGGTCAATTCGAGAAGAAAGTATTGGCATATGCCGATGATATTGCAATTATTACATCTGATCCAATTGAGGCTATGAATGAAGTAGAGAATGTGACACTCGAGTATGGTAGGTACAAAAGGGGGTGGTGATGGACGGAGCATCTGAATCAATCAAACACTCACACCCAGTCAAATGATCTGGGTTTAATCCTTCACCGTTCTTTAGCCCACTCTGCCACCCCAGTTCAGACATGGCTATATGCAAATCAGTCTGACCCTGTGCCTCATGGGAACAGTCCAGCCCGAACTGCCAAGCCATGTCTTCCCTGGACCGGAAACAAGCTTCCGAGGACCGGTTTCTGGCATTCCAGCCGTCTTCAGCCCAGCTTGCTTGAATCCAGTGGCAAAGTGAGCATGGGACTCACGTCTGAGCATACCCTGCCACACTTATGGCGGCCAAAAGCAGGACAAAAGGGGGGTGGTGATGGACTGAGCATCTGAATCAATCAAACACTCACACCCAGTCAAAAGATCTGGGTTTAATCCATCACCGTTCTTTAGCTCACTCTGCCACCCCAGTTCAGACAGGGCTATATGCAAATCAGTCTGACCCTGTGCCTCATGGAGGCCAAAAGAGTATGGTAATCACACGGGATACTCCCTGAATAAGGGGAAGACAGTTATATTATGTACTGATAATATTATTTTTTCGGATCAAAGGAGAGCCAATAAGGCCACGTATCTGGGTGTTACTATCAGCTCTAATATTAAACTTATACCTAATCTTAATTTTGACCCACTTCTTGCCATTATTAAAAAAGATCTGGATCATGTAAATAATCTTCACCTATCGATCATAGGCAGAGGCAATTTTTTGAAAATGAATGTAGTTACCAAGTTTTTTATACTTATTCCAAGCGATCCCTCTCGCCATTGATGATAAGACATTAAAAACAGTTAACTCTCTTATGTCCACATTTGTATGGCAGCAAGGCAAGATCAGGAGATCCCACAAACTTCTTTCACTACCGCAGAATAGAGACGGGCTTGCCAATCCTAATACCATTCTATATTATTGGGATACATTTCTTCAACAAATGGCTCCATTGGTTAGCTCTTCAGATAAATTAACCAATACAGATACTAGCCTTAATACCTTCAACATATGAGCTTGTACTTGGGCAGAAAGCTAAGGGTCTTTTCCTGAGGCAAACAGATGCGATATACTATAAAAAAAATCGCAAATTTGGAATTGTAACTAGTGCCTGGAGGGTTTGGTCAAAGGTCACTAAACATATGCATATTGGGAAAATTAATAGGCATACACCTCTTTGGCACTCAAAGGCTACAATGTGCCTCGATTTTGATGTTATATCTAGGAAATGGGAAATGCTGGGAATTAGGACAGTTAATGATTTTTTGTTTAAAGAATTTTTAACTACTTTCTCAGATTTAAAATTGAAGTATCAATTGTCTAATGGAGATTATCTTAAATTTGTACCGGTGCTTGCTAAGCTTAAAGCAAAAGAATCAACTATTTGTTTGCTAAGAATAGAAATTATCGGTGCAATGAATAGATCAACTATTAGAATTTGAATATTATATGATATCCTACTGACTAGAATTTAAGATGATTTGGAAAAAACTAGAATAAGCTGGGCGGCTAAATAAGGAAACCCCAATGTGGATATTGATAGAGGCTTAGAACTGACCCATGGCCTTCTCATGTCAAGCAATCTTACGGCACAGCTCTTTAAAACTATCTTTACAATACGCCCGCCAAACTCCACGCATGGGGTAAAAGGGAGAATGATCTGTGTCCCAGATGCCTACAGGGACCAGCTACTTTAATTCATATGTTTAGTAACTGTAGTGAGCTTGTTGTAATCAAAAGTATGATATCTGAC
Organism: Lissotriton vulgaris; assembly: GCF_964263255.1. NCBI lineage: Eukaryota > Metazoa > Chordata > Amphibia > Caudata > Salamandridae > Lissotriton > Lissotriton vulgaris. Next base: position 745,039 of record NW_028250845.1, on the reverse strand, counting down.
TTTTGGGAAGAACTGTTCGGGCATAAAATCCCTGAGTCTGAGACACATACGGCCACATGCATCAACCTATTTAGGAAGTGCAAACAGTGCGAATCGGTAAATTCATCCATTTGCGATTCCTAAATAGGTTTTTGGGATGCATGAAGCATTTTTGGCAAAATCGCTATTTTTAGCGAATTCCAAAAATGCGATTGCTTTTAAGGAATCGCAAATTTGTGATTCCTTAAAAGCAATGCATGATTACTTTTAAAATTGTGAATTCGCAATTAGGGGGTGCAAATTACCACAAGGGTGAACCTCGTGGTAATTTGCGAAAATGTATTAAAATGCTCAAAATTGCATTTTAAAACACTGTCATGTTACAGACACACATGTCCTTAGGACATGTGTGTGTGTGAAACATGCACTTCAAAATACATTTCAGGGGTGCAGAGGGGAGGTCCTTTGGACTCCCCCCTGCACCCATGGAATGCATTAACATTTTGTGAATTCTAAATTGCGATTTCGCATAATATTTGCGATTCGGTAACAATTGCGATTTTTACTGATTCGCAAATATTATGCGATTTAAATCATGCATCCCATTTTGCGATTCCTTATTTGCGATGCCCTAAAAATCGCAAATAAGGAATCGCAAAACCGGACTTTGATGCATGTGGCCGTTTATGTATTGGGATACGATAACTCTCTAAATCTTTCAAGAAGTGAAGAAAGAATGGTATTTATTGGTACAGCTGTATTAAGAATCATTTTATCCGCACGATGAAAGTATGCTGACCCACCTAGCTTCCAGATGTGGTTGGGTCGTTTTTTGGCTGTTTTTAGCTATGAAACTGCCATATATGCCACAAGGGGTCTTAAAGCAAGGAAAATGGGGGAGGCGATCTGGCTTCCAGTTACTAATTGGAAAGCGGGTATCAGTTCGATTCCTAGCATTAGCAACCTTAGCTGAGTCACTAAATGGCTGAAACCGACAATGTTGTGTGTAATCATTAATGTATCATTTAAGCAATGTTAATTCTCTGTGTTACCCTGTAAGAATCTTTTTTTCTTATTTTTTTTTTCTTTCAGTCCTTCCTTTTTTTTTTCTATTAGTATCCTTGTACAGCATCGTGTTATTATGTTCTGAACTTCTGTAACTGTGTATTCTCTGATTTGACTCCTGTTTGTACTGTTTCAAATTAAAGAAAAATAAAAAAAGGGTTGAGTAGCACTAACAAATCATAAAAGAATTACTGAGTGCTATTTAATTTGTTCGTCTAAATACTCAAACAAACGAATTCGTTAAAGTTAGCTATTGGCGTTGACAATTTTTTTTAATTTTGATGATTTATACCAATGGTGATAGCACTGTGCAAATATAATTATTCCACTGCAAAAAACATCTAAAAAAAATATTGTAAGTTTCAACCCCAATAGCTTTATCTTTAACAAATGCGAGACCTATTGCATTGCAAATGCTTGTTCTTACATGCAATTTCGTTTCTAAATTCTAAAATTTCATCTGCAAATAAATCTACAGTGCCATATCGTGAAGAGCTTTGGTGTGTCAGCGCAGAGCCGAGCACCTGTATTTTCTGTTTGATTGTCTAAATGTATTACACAGGATATGGGCCCAAACTATCCAAAGCAAGAACAAAACAGAGAACCTGTATTGCCATGTTCCTTACAGCGGTTTTGAATGTAGCTTTCTGCATTTCATGTCGTTAATCGCAGAGACTTGGGGTGAACATCCTTCGATTTCTAAAGGATATTCTCTCTCGCCACGAAAAGACTTTCCATTACTTAGGGTGCTCAGCTACTACACACCCCAACTTGTGTGACATCTTCAGCCATGTCTGGCTTTATTAGCTATATTTACTTTGCACCCTAGTTCTAGTAGTTCTGTTGTGCGTGTTTGGGCAAACAAGTTGCAGCAAGCAAAGCGCGGTTGACTTGCTGAAGCGGAATCGCTTCATAACTATAAGGGTGATTGCAGGGGGGTTTCTGTCACACGACTGCAGTATGACATATGTTACACAAGAGGCTCCCGCCCTGAAGAGGGACAACTGCTTGCATTTAACTTTGTTACCACAACACACTCCAAACTCATTACTGGCATAGTTAACAAGGCTTGTTTGATTCGACGCATAAAAGACAGCCAGTCACTGATAGAACAAGACATTCGTTCTTGCTACTATTGTTTGCCATTTCTTAGCACAGAGCTCTCAAGTTTCACAGGTCCATGCATGAGCAGCATATCTAATCCAGGATTAGCCTTTTCATCCTTTCACTTGTCTTGATTATGGCTAAATAGAGCTACAAATCCCAAAATATATAGAAAGGGGAAACTTAAGAGCTCTGTTAACACAGATCATTTCTCAACTTCATAAGTATGAAAGGCCGAGTCCCTGCCCTGCAGGTCATACACATATGTCAGAAGGGAGAGCTGTATTGGCTGAGTTATATTAGACTGTCACAACAATGCAATGTGAAAAGTCACAAAATGACTCTGAGGAAGGATTGTTATTAATAGCAACAATACCTCTGCTAGCCAATTACCTTTAAAATACAACTTTTGCCAAACTAGTTATGAAAAACTGTTGGGTGTGTCACAAGAAATACCATGACTGAGTACTTTGAGAATATTAATGCTGTCCGAGTACTGACGCGCAGACTTGGCAAGCCATTATTGCAAAAACCCGTGGCATCCAAACTATGTGCATGCCAGCCAACTTCAGAAAATTAGAGTATTTAAGTGGCATGTCTCTGTCATCCGTGCAACCTGGGTCAGCCTGGGACAATACATAGGCCCGGGCACAGAAAATAAAAGTGGCTCACATAAGTGAATTAGAAAGCTAAAAATGCCTCCCGTGTATGCACATTGGGGCAGTTTTGAATTAGTAAATACATAAATATATAAGTATTTTGCAAGGTATGGAAGACTGCATGGATTTTAACTTGCTTCAGGCAATGTTTGTTTTATTATCAGGGAAAGCAACAGTGAAAAGAACAGCCAAGCAAAAGACCCAACGTACCAAAAACAAGCATTGGCAATGCCTTTATTTCTTTCATAGGCCACTAGCCTTTTTACAATTCTTGTTTTGTTTTCACATGTTTTTTGTAAATTGCTATTATTTAGGATGCTGCATGGCCCTCTACAATTGAAACACAAACTTTGACAAAAGGAAAAAAAGTTGTTTTGGTTTCAAAATCACACACTGTCGTAAAACTCCCTGGCACTGCAAGGAACTACTTTGTGCTCCCTCTGAAAGGGCAGCAAGCCGTAACTCATTGTGAAGTCACTAATGGCTGAAGTGGGATGACACATTGCCCCCTGATGCATCCTGGAGTGGGTAGGAGAAAAATATGAATGACAGAACCAAAGACTAATGGACAAAGTCTGACTGAAAACCCCCATAGGTAACTATGGTGAACACATACTTTTAGTAAAATTAAAAGGTCGTGACTAACAAAAAGTAAAGACAACCTCTCCAGTATTGATTCCTAGCTTCTTGCCTTTGGGAAAGAAAAAAATAAAGAAACAGAGAAAGGAGGAAAGTAAGAAAAATGAAAGAAAGAAAGAAAGAACGAAAGAAAGGCAAGAAAGAAAGAAATGAAGCAAAAAACAGAAGAGCAAGAAAAAGAAAGGAAAGAAACTGTAAGGCAACAGAAAGAAAAAGGGAAGAAAGATGAAAAAATGAAGCAGAAAAAAAGAAAAACAAGGCCATAAATAAATAAAGAGGAGGGTACAAATAATAAGGAGGGAAGAAAAAAAAGAATGACAGATGGAAGGCAATAAATGAAGAGGAAGCCAGAAAAAGAAGAAAAAGGGAAAAAAGGAAGGATGAAAAGAGATTGGAAAGAAAGGACTGAAATAAAAGAATGAAGAAGGAAAGAAAGAAAGAAAGAAAGAAAGAAAGAAAGAAAGAAAGAAAGAAAGAAAGAAAGAAAGAAAGAAAGAAAGAAAGAAAGAAAACAGAAGAAGGCAAGAAAGAGAAAGGAAAGAAACAGAATGGTAAGGAAATGAAAAAGGAAGAAAGAAAGATGAAAAAAGGCAAGAAAGAAACAAAAAGAAAGCAAGAAAGAAAGAGGAAGGTACACAATAATAAGAAGGGTAGACCAAAAGAAGGAAAGATGGAAGGACAGAAGGAAATAAATAAATAAAAAGGAAGGCAAACAAGAAAGAAAAAGGGAAAAAATAAAGAAGAACAGAAGGACAGAAAATGAACAAAGAAGCAGAAAAGGAAAGAAAGAAAAAAACTGAAGAAGGCACAAAAGACCAAGGGAATAACTAGAAAGGCAAGAAAAAACAGAACGGTTGAGAAAAGGGGCATGAAAGAAGCAAAAACAAAGCAAGAAGGAAACAAAAAGAAGGTACAAAATAATAAGAAGGGAAGAAGGAAATATGGTTGGAAATAAATCAATAAAGAGTAAGGCTAAAACAGAATGAAAAAGGGAAAAAGAAAGAAACAAGGAAGCAAAAGAAAGAAAGAAAGAAGCATAAAAGAAAAAAGAAAGAAAAGAAAGAAAGGGAGAAAGAAAGGAAGAAAGATTGAAAGAAAGAAGGAAAGAAGGAAAGGCAGACAGACAGGATTGCAATGATAGGGCACCCTCATAAGCTTATATTCAATGTTGATGTGAACATTAATGTAGAAAAACAGCAGTCGGACACAAAAAGGACAGTTCAAAAGGAATGTACAACTTTGGCATGAGACAGGAACTGGTAAACCTGGAAAAAGCTCTATGCTCTCAGATGGTAGAAAGCATCCTACTTTCACATCCGGCTCGAAAAACAAAGGCAACAGTAATAATAAAGTAAAAACAAAAAACACTCACAGTGAAGGGAACTACCTTGTGTTTGGATGTGCTACTTGTGAAAGGGCGAAATGCAGGTATTCAAAGTGATGTTAGCGAATGGCTAAAGTACACATCCCCTCTGCCCCATGCTGTATGCTGTAGAGGGCGGAGGCAAAGTGTGAATGATACAAGAACAGACCAATGGATAAAGAAAGGTGGCTAAAAAACCCTTTATTTAAGTATATTCTACATATAATTTTAGTAAAGTCAAGGGATCTTGACTGATGTCAGACCTAACAAGCGTTGAAAATGGCAATTGGTATGGCTTTAAAGGAATGTTGTATTGTAATGTGAAACATTGCAAGTAGATAGCATGGGAATTGCCATGTATGTGCAATGAATTAATGAGCTCTAGAATAGTATTGGTGTAGGTTAAAAGACCAGCTGAGAGTTGTGTAGTGCTTGGGGCAAACCCATTTTAGCACTGCATTATCAAGGGAGGCATGTGAAGGTGGTATTGTGTGGCAAGAATGTTGTATGGCATTTGTCTGTGGTGATATTTCAGAGGATGGGATATCTGTCACCGTTGTGACGGAATAACCAGCCTGCCAAGATCTAAATCAGCCCCATATGAATGTTTTGCCAATGTGCAACATTCTGTCTATCACCTTGTGTGTTTTTCTATTCGCCCTTCGTTGGAAGGGTATGTCCAGACGTAGGTCCTGTGCTCACTATACCACTGGAGTCAAGCTATCCTGGCTGAAAAAGGCTGATAGCCAGAAATCTGTCCTAGGATGCTTGATTCCAGTCCAGGGAAGACATGGCTTGGCAGTTCGGGCTGGACTGTTACCATGAGGCACAGGGTCAAGACTGATTTGCATATGGCCATGTCTGAACTGGGGTGGCGTGGTGAGAAAAATAATGATGGATTAAACCCAGATCTGTGACTAGGGGTGAATGTAGTGCCAATGTGCAACATTCCGTCCATCGCCTTGTGTGTTTTTCCACAGCATCTGGCCAATTTTGTGGGCCCCTTAACTCAGGCCTAGATTTATGGTGCTGGAGCTATTACCCTGTGCTGACGAAAAAGCTAAGACAATCTGGATGTCATCCAGCTATGAGGGCAAAGTCAGACCACAGCTCTTCACCAGCTCAGCAAGGGGGTGCACATAGATGTTAAAAATCATTGGGCTCAGTGCTGAGCCCTGACAATCATCCTGCTTTAATGCATGTGCCTTTGGTCTAATGCTGCCGGAAAGGACTTGAAATGAGCTGTTCTCAACAAATTATGATAACTATGCTAGCACTGTACCTTGCAGCCCCAAAGACGCTAGCCTTTCCAGGAGAAAGGAGTGGGATACAGTATTGAATGCTGCACTGAGATCAAGTAAGAGCAAAGGTGTTTTTTTCCTCTTTGTCTGACCCTCCAATTTTTTAATGCCAGCTGCTTCTCGGGTTGTTACTCCCACACCTATTCAGATTCAGTGGCAAAATCCCTCCCTGGTGAGGCCAAAGGCATTCTTCGTGCTCTCGCTCAGGTGATTCAAGATGGTACTGTTCATTATTCATTGTGGCTTTGCCACTACTGTCTCTAATGGGCGGGCAATAGATACAATTATTGCCATTTAGCACAATGCCAGACTGCGCTCGACTGAGTTCTCAGGCAATGCCCAGTCCTCCACGATGAACATGCCCTTCGATGGGACTCAATTGTTTCCAGATTTTGCAGATTTGGCCAAGATACCCCCATATTGCCAGCCTGTACAACCTCTGTAAGGAACTTAACAGTTTGCGGTTGTGGCCAAGTTGCCCACTGCCCCCGCAGCCTGTGTCAAATGGCTGCATAGTCTCCCTCCCCTCCTGCCACATCACCTGCCAAACCTCTTAAGTGTACTCTTACAGGAGCACAGACACCCAGTGAGAGGCACAATTTTACCAGGGTTGGCATGAGATAACATGGGATAGGTGGGTTCTACAGGTAATTTGTCTGTGGCTACACCTTAACCTTCCTTTTTTCCCTACTGCACCTTTCATAGGGCACCCAGCAATTGTCAGAGGACAATCTCTCCATTTTGTGGTAGAAAGTTGAAGTATTTTTGGCCAAAGGGGGTGTCAAGAGGGTGCCTGCACCAGAAGTTGGTCATGGTTTTTATTCCCGCTTACCTGCTGTGGTGGCATGAGCAGCCAGTCCACTAAGGAGTTCATTTGTGGGTTAACACAGGCATGCAAGGCGATGTCCTGGGAAAGAAATGGATCACCATCTACAAAGCACCCTGCACCTCTGAAGCCACCCTGCGACCCACAGTACCCCAACAAACAAAAAAAGGAACTAATGTAAATACGGCCACAGTCCAGGTCAGCACCGCAAAAAACGTTGATGGAGGAGCCAGTTCAAAATCCATCCAAGTGGGGGCAACATTGAGTCTATTCCCCAAAAAAGGATGACTCCACTCTAGCTGCCCATGCAATGAGGCTAAGGCCACTCAGATAGTTCAAGTGGCCGGGAGAGGGCCACATTTGAGTGTCGTTTCTACCCCCTTCTGTTAAGACCAGAGAGTCATCTGTGACCCCAAGATAGACACATAAGGGTGAGAGAACAGCGGGCGCCTACTGCCGGCAAGGGAAGCAAGAGTCACCCTAGGCGTAATTTTAACTTAAGTGTTTGGGTGGGTCTGGTTGGTTGTTGATAATCTTATCATCGATTAGGGAGATGGCTTCCTTAGCTATGTGTTCAGTTAGGAGCCTATCTTCTAATTGGGAGGTTTCCGGGAGCACCGTGTCTGATGGGATGACCTCCTTGACTGTATGCTTAAGCTGTGTGTAACAGAATATTTCAGTAGGCCCCATCTCATATTGATCTTGGCGCTGAGTAAAGGTAATAACCTCTCCCTTACTCCAAAGATCTCCAACTCTTGAGATTCCTATTAAGTCCCATTGTTTGAAACCTTTACTACTGCTGAGCCTACCCAGTCTTTGTGTTTTCCACAATGGAGTCAATTGTGTTATACCATCCCAGCCTAGCTTTTTGAGAGCAAAAAAACATATTGCACTGTATGTGCGGTTGGTCCCATTAGGGGTGTCTTCATGGATTTATTGTAAAGCACTCTCATGACACCTCCCTCCCCTAGGACATACCTATCCATGCGGTATGCCTGTTCCTCTTGAGGTGTGCTGAGCCACTGATTGAACACGATCAGTTGGGAGGCCCAATAGGATGTCTGTATATTTGGGAGGGCGATCCCGCTGTCACACCATTCCTTAACCAATTTATGCATGGCTATACAAGCTGGTTTTCCGTCCAAAGGAGGTTATTTACCTCTGCTTCAATTGTATGTGGGGGGGACCGGAAACGGGGTGTTCTACAGGGCGTTTAGAAATCTAGGAAGCGCCATTATTTTAAAGAGACTAGCTCTTCCCAGCAGCATCAGTAGTAGGGATTGGCAATGTTTGGTATCGCGGTTACAGGAGTTTTTTTCCCTAAATTCCTCAGGTCATGGTGTAATTTAGAGACCAAGGTATTTAAAACTCCCTTCCACAACCTGTACCACACAACCCACCGGTAGCCATGGCGGGGAGCCGCTTAGCACATATAGAGAGATTTATCCCAATTAATAGTGTATCCGGAAATCCTCCATATACCTCACAGATGTCCAGGAGCCTGCTGAGTGAGTGCTTGGGGGATGTCATATAGAGAGAACATCATTTGCATAGAGGGAGATGCGGTCTTCCCATCCCTCCATCCAACAGAGCTCACGAATGACCGGGTCTCTCCATATCAGGCCACCAGTGGTTCAAGCACTAGGGTGAATAATAGTGGCGACAAGGGGCATCCTTGTCATGTTCCATGCTCCAGAGGGAAGTAAGCTGAGAATCTGCGGTTTACCACTACATGTGGCAAAGGCTTGGGATATAACAACTGGACCCAAGTGCAAAACGAAGGGCCACTCAACCATATCGAAGGTTATACACTCGTCCAAAGACAAGTTGATAGCTCCCTCCTGGATGGTGGGCATATGGGCTATTATGTTATGTAGGCGTCTCAAGTTGAGTGTCGTGTTTCTGCATGGCATGAAACCAGATTAATCTGATGTACTAATTTGGTAAGATGGGGCTGCAATCTGGCGGCCAATGTTTTGGCCAGTATTGTGGCCTCTGCAATCAGCAGTGATATTGGTTGGTAGGAAGTGCAGTTCTACGGTGGTTTGCCAGGTTTATGAATAACAACTATTGTTGGCAATCGTTGGTCCCTGGGGAGTTCTCCTGTGTCCAAGCTGACTTCATACATGTTAAGCAAGTGTGGTGTGAGAGTGGCTGCTGCTTTTTTGTACAGTTCAGTGGGTATACCATTAGGTCCCAGACCTTTCCCTGATTGTATGGTTCCTATGGCCAGTGCTAATTCTTCCGATGTAAGATTTACCTCATGCACTTGTGTGTCGTCTGGTGCAAGTGTGTGCATCCGAATATCTTTGAGGAATGCCAATACCTCCTCAAGCGTGGCTGTGGCCATTGGGGTGTATGTGCCAGTGTGTTTACTATCTGCTGTGGGTCTGTTGTGGTGTCACCGGTGTCTAACTGTAATTAAGTCACCCAGCGACTAACTCGTTCTCGCTTATCCAGCCAGGCTAGAAGCTTGCCCGCCTTGTCTCCAACTTCGCAAATCTCATGCAGAGTGGCTATGAGCCTGTTTTTGCGTTCTCGCACATGTAGTCCCTATACTCCTGCCTTTTCAAATTCAACCTGTGGGCATTGGTTTCAGTGGGATTCTGGGAATGTGTGACCTCGGCTTGACTCACTTCTTGTTTGAGGGCCTCTACTTGTTTCTGTTTTCCTTTTTTGTCCCCCTTGATTAGCGAGATTGCCTGGCCTCCCAATACTGACTGATGCGCTTCCCATAGAATTGTCAGGGAGGTAACCGAGTGTTCATTTTTGCAGAAATACTGTGTGGTTTTAGTTAGACCTTTCCAGATATTGGGAATATGCAACGTTGGCCTGGAACACAGGACGTGAATTTAACAAAGACAGGGGAGTGATCGTAGATTCCTCTAGGTAGGTGCGTTACCTACTCTAACTACCCCAATCCATCTGCCAGTCTCAGTATGTAATCTACTCACAAGAGGCTATTGTGCGCTCCGGAGTGAAAGGTGTATTGCTGTTCATGCGGGAAACGTGAACGCCAGGCATTTACTAGACCTAGAGCGTCCAGGAAATCCAGGTTTGCAGTCAAAAGTGTCATCCAACGTGGTGTTGAAGTGCAAGTAAGAAGGTTCTGAGGGCTGGGTGTGCCACTGAGTGCAGTGCCGACAGAATATATACAGATACTATGTTATACGCGCGACCCTCCCATTGGCATGAGTTGGCGCATGTACATTTTTATGAAACTTTTTGTGCAGATTCTTCAATTTTACTAAAGCCACTAGCAAAACAAAAATCCAGTTATTTAAAAGAAAGTCTGACCTGTATGTATTGATGGTTGTGTCTCAAACAGGCAAAACGAATTAAATTGCCAAGCTATCAGTAACAATGCACAAAGTGCACACTATTACTCATACCACCTGTTAGATCTGGGGGACCCTTACTTCTAAGTCAGGATAAGGGGATGACACTCCTTAATAACCCCTGCTCACCCCTTGGTAGCTTGGCATGAGCAGACAGGCTTATCTCAGAGGCAGTGTGTGAAGCATTTGTGAATATACATAGTAATACAGTGAAAACACTACCAATGGACACAACACAGGTTTTATAAAAATAAGTATTCTTTATATAGACTTAAACACAAGACCACAAACAACAAAAATCCACAATACTACACTTAAGATTGTATAAAAGATGATTCAAGTTGCTTAGTTCAGGTTGTTGGTAAATGCAACAAAGTTCTCAACAAAGTACCTGGATGCATTACGCAAAGTAAACAATAGGCTCGCAAAAGGGGAGATGCGTCGGCTCCATGATCCTGGGAAACGGTTGCGCCCTTCCTCAATGCTTACGCAGAGTAGGGGACTCGTTGTGAGCCTTACCGGTACGGATGTGATGCGTAGATTCTCGGCCTGTTGGCCCGTTGTGGTGCGCAAGATGGCACCTCGATGCGATGATCCGGTTGCAATGCAAGAAGATGGCGCCCTTGATGCGGCGATGCGATGATGATACGATGACGCCCTGGCAGCCTTGTGACGACTCTGTACTTTGGAGCCGAGACATGCCCTGCGACACGTTTCTCCGGTGATGCCATGGCAACTCTCATGATGGCGTCACGCTTCTCCGGTGATGCGGCGGCAGGAAGCTTCGATGAACACACGCTTCCAGGGAGATACGGTGAAGGCTCGCTTCTGCGGCGTTGCGATGATTTCAGCTGCGGCGGCGACACGCTTCTTCTCGATGTTTCGCGCTTCCAGCTCGTAGCTGCACGCAAGTGACTGGAGTCAGAATTCCCAGCAAGGATATTCAGGAGGAAGCTGGAGGTGAAGTCTTTTGTCCCTGAGACTTCAGCAGGAGGCAAGCACAGTTCAAACCCTTGGAGAATATTCTGTAGATGAAAGTCCTTACAAAGGTCCTTCTCCTTTCCCTTGGCAATGAAGCAACCACTGCAGTCCAACCCAGCAGCTTCCTTGGTTCTTCTCCTTGGCTGAAAGGTTTCTTGTCCAGAAGTGATCTAATTTCTTGGGATCAGGGTCCCAATATTTATACCCCCAAATCCTTTGTTCTTTGAAGGCAGAGAGGCCTCTGCCTAGTCCAAACCAGTTCCTGAGCACTTTGTTTACATGACTCTCTTCTTCCTTTCACTGTGCAGAGCAGAGACATCAGCCGCCCCACAGGAGGTGGAGCCAGCACAGGGGAGGGAAGATACAGCTCTGGAGCACTCTGTTGACATGATTCCTCCTCTCCTTTCACAGTGCAGGGCGGAGACATCAGACAAGCCACAGGAGGTGGAGCCAGCATTGTAGATGGAAGGACCAGCCCTATTCAGGTCCCAGGTGCCACTCCTCCCTCCCATCTACATGCAGATCTCTCTAATCACCACCGGGCTGCCTCAGCCTGTCTCCTGAAACCCCCAGCCCTGTCACTCACAAACCCAGACAAGGAATACACAACCCAGCAGAGGCAGGCCTGGATAGTTAGGCAAGAAAATACCTACTTTCTAAAAAGTGGTATTTTCAAGCACAGAATATTAAAACCAACTTTACTAAAATATGTATGTTATTATTCTGAGTTCAGGCATACTAAATTCGAATTTCTACTGTGTTCCCTGAGTCAGTTAGGATTATAAGAATGCAATAATCTAACTGCTCATTCTGGCCTATGAGAGCAGGTAGCCTTCAATAGTGAAAAACGAAAATGGCTGTAATTGACTATTAGAACATGCTACACCCATCAGAGCATGTCCTACCTTATACTTTCAATGAGCCCTGCCCTTGGGCCTACCATAGGGGTGTCTACTATGAATCAAAGGGAAGGTTTAGGGACTGATAAGTGGGTGCACTTGGCCAAGTCGACATGGCAGTGCTAGACTGCACACAGGCCTTGCAACGGCAGGCCCGAGACACACTTTACAAGCTGCTTCTGTTTGTGGCACAACCAGTGCTGTAAGCCCACCAGCAGCATTTGATTTACAAGCCCTGGGCACACATGGTGCACTGTACTAGGGACTGACAGATAAATCAAATAACTCAATCATGGAATAACCAATTAGTACATACATTTAACATAGGGAGCACTTGCACCGTGGCACTAATTAGCAGTGGCACAGTGCCCAAAGTATAAATCCAGCAAAAACATATCAAAACAGAGGAGGCAATCTGTCAAAATGGAAGGGAGACTCATGCCAATGATGCCAGGTCTAACACCACCCATCATAGATTGTGTGTCTTTTCTTGCAGTGCCATTGGCAAAGTGGTGTGTTAAGCCTGGTACGTTGCTGAAAATAAATCCCCTTCATCAGCCAAACATTCAAAATTTGGTTGTGATTGACAAAAATCTATAAAACCATGATTTTCAACAACAGACCTGTATAAATACTTTCAAGGTGACACTTTAACTTTTCAAGATGCTTATATATTAAAAACGACATTATAAATTTACTTTACACCAACAAAAGCTCGCTTTAAGTGTAGATTTCTACTTCCATAGCAAGTTTGGTATAAAACAGTTCAATAGTTTTTGCTGAAGATGCAAGCACAATCTCCTCTTGGAGCTAAAATGGGAAAACAAAACTTTTTTGGTCATGCCCTTAACAACAGGTGTTCATAAACATTGTCATGGAAGACCTTAGCTGACTACAACAAGATATTTCCAGTTTCAGTACAACTTCATCTATGGGGTTAGAGATTGTAGGCAATGTGAGAGATTGTGATAATGGTCAAGCAGCAACCACAATTCTTGTCAGGGTAAGGCATAAGCAAACCTCAAATTAACCTGTGCTCAACCCCGTGGTAGCTTGGCACAGAGCAATATGTCTTAACTTAGAGGCAATGTGTACACTATGTGTGCAACACTCTAAAAGTAGCACAGTGAAAATACCACACAAAAAGGATCTCAAACAAGTGAGTAAAGTAGAGTAACATTTAATAAATGAAAGAAGACTGCAATGACAAAAATCCAATCCGTAGAACTTGAGTAATTAGATTTGAATGATTTTACGTACAAATAGCATACAGCGCCAACCGGGATATCCGGTTGCAATGGACCGAGTTTAAGTCACAAGCTCAGACCAACAGCAATGAAGCACAGGTTGGACACAGTCACCAGGTTGGGCCCGCTGAAGTGTACCTTCTCACGTTTATGCCAAGAGTACTGTTTGCATTGAAGAGGGCAGCAAGAAGAAGGCATAGTATCATGGAGGACTGTCCTCAAAGCATGAAGAGCCGGCCAGCATCTTCGTTGGCCTTTGCTGGATCTTTGCATTGACTGTCCCTGTGAGAAGTCGATGCTGCAGTGTTAAGAGTTGGGCTGATAGAGCTACGTGCTGATTTGCGGTGAAAGCAGCAAGGTATCTGTGCGAACCAGCATATTCATGGTCACTAAGAGCCCAAAAGCTTGATTTCAGCACCCTTGAGCCACACCAATGGTCCAGGACCAGAGATGCACCACTTGGGAGGGCAGGAAATCACTGCATTTGTGTACAAGTGTTATTGCTAGATGTTGGGGAGCTTTGTTTGTCCCGGGGCTCATAGCAGGAGGCCAGTAGACTAGCCCTTGGAGTTACTCTGTGGCATACGTGTGAAGATAAAGTTGCAAGTCTAGTTCTTCCCTAGACAAGAGTGCATCAGGCAGCAGCTCAGGACAGCAGGTCACTTCAAAGGTATGCCTCTAGAAGCTTCTTTCCACTTCAAAGACACAACTGTGATTAAATACTGAACCTCAGCCACCACCTCTTCGGTACACTTCTGGACCTTTGGATACTCTACCGGGAAATAGGACTGCTGTGCTGCTGAAAGGACTGCCACTCTACTGGACTTCTGCTCTGAAGAAACCGCTCCCTTGCTGTGCTAACCTGCTGCATCCCCATGGAGCTGATATTTTAAAAATTGGGAGGGGTTATGTGGCCTTTGTCCCTGAGCCATGGCATGGCCCCAGGGACCCCATCTCCCATGGGGAGCTAAAGTACACCGTCCATAGCCAAAAGCATGGGCAAGGAATTCTTCTTGTGCACAGTGGGTCCTAAGAAAAGCTGCTTCAACCGAGTGGTGCTAGAATTTAGCCGCCAAGTTTCAAAGTCAAATGTTCTTGCCTTTAATGACCAATTAGCTTATTTTACCATTCCTCACTGAATCCATACATACTGATCCAATTCTAAAATTTTCTGATTCATCTTTGCTTGCTTTAATTACCAATAATCCATGTCAAACAAACCTTTATAGAGTAATTGAACAAAATAATTAAAAGTATATGTTAATCCTCATTGTTCTAACATTTACTAAAACATGTAAGACAACACGACTATCCTAGATTGGGTTTGAACCCCAGTTAGCCACAGTGGTATCTGCCTCAATACCACAGTGTTCCACAATATGGACCCTCGAGTTTCTGTAAAATCATTTGCCTAAAAAATGATCTGAAATACTTACACAAATCCTTGCATGCCTAAATTTATAAAAACATCCTTTATCTACTATCATCTTGAATAGCTTACAATGTATTGGCTAATACAGACAACTAATACAATGATTCATATTATAAAATCATTTTTTGGTTAAATGTGTTTATTGGTTAACATCACAGTCATGTATACATAAAAGGACGACATTTTTCCGACTTACACAAATATAGTATCTGGACAACCAGTAAACAGAAATATACATTACAAAAAAACTGCACTTTCTCCATGTCTATGCATTTCCATTTCCACCATTGGGAACACCACAGGATCACCTCAATATTTATTCCAGTGCGACCATCTTCGGTCCCATTTTTTTAAGGCACCCCCTTGCTAAGAAGACTTCCCTTTCTGCCAGCATGCATCTGTCAAGCTCTTTGTCCCACGAGTGGACGCATGGTATGAGTACTCCACCCCCACCCTCTCGCTATCTCCCATTTAACCAATGTGTATTCTAGCGCCGTTAATTGCTTTTCCACTTCCGTGAGGTCGGTTGCCTCCCAGATATTTAACAATCCCAGTTGTGGTGTTTATACAATCTCCTTATGTAAGGCTGTCTGCATGTCCTCTGAGGCCTCCTCCCATAAGATATGAATCTTTGGGCAGCTCCAGAGAGTGTGGTAAAATGTTGGCTGTTGGCCACATCCCCGCAGGCAGAGGTCGTCAGTTCTGGAACCTTTTTTGCTAGGGTCTGTCCTGTCATATATAAGCGGTGCAGTATCCTAAGTTGGATCAACCTAAATTTAAATGTAATGGCTGCTTCTCGAGGAGACATGAGGGCCTACTGCCAATCCTCATCGCTAATCAATCCAAACCGCCCTGCCACCGCTTCCTGAGTCTCAGAAAAGTATCTGGGAGGATATTACATGATTTCTTATATTTGAGAGATATTGCTTTCGAATTTAAGGGCCCATTGGAGAAGTGTGGCTCAGGGGTTAGAGGCGGCAGACCTGGAAGCTGAGATCGGTCCTGGACCAGGGTTCAATTCCCCGCCTTGGCGGGTCTTGGGCTCAAAAATTCCACTGACTTGATAATTCTGGTTCCGGTGCCTACCTGACTCACGGGTTCACACTCTGCGACTCTGGGCAATAGCTTGCTTAATCTCCACTACGGCCCCTCGCGGCGGGATGCCTGGCTTTCACCTTGTGGATACCCAGCTTGGGTTATCTCACAGGGGAATACCAGGACGGGTTCCCAAGGCAAGCGCCTTGATGCCTTCGGGTGATACGTGCGCTATATAAATTGCAATACATACATACATGCAATACATACATCTGACAGCCGGTCCTCAAGTGGTGAAGATTCTGGTATGTCTGTCAAGGACGAAAAGGCCGCCGTAAGAGCATGCCGAATTTGCAGATATCTATACGTTTCTCCCAGAGCCAGGTGATACTGTTTCTGGAGGTCCTCAAATGTAAGTATAGCCCCTTTTCTGACCAGATCTTTTACTGCTGAGATGAATATAAGGTCCCACTTGTCAAACCCGGGCTGGTAACACAGCATACCCAGTTTCTGTGTATACCAAAGTGGCGTTACCTTTGTGAGGATGCCAGCCCATCCCAGGCGAAAATGCGCTGTACGCCAGGTGTCTAACATGTGTACACAACAGATGCTTCCGGTTGTGTGGAGGGAGGCATACGCAAAACCGGAAGTGGTTCCAGGCACCAGTACTGCGGGCAGCAGTCTAGTCGCTCGCCTGCCAGTACTTGAGGCATGCACTTTCAAACGCGCAGTGGACGCGCTGCTGGCGAGTCGAAGGCGCGCCAAAGGCAAGCCCATCTGCTCCCGGATCGGGCCCAGGGCCGAGACCCCTGGCCCAAACCTCACAGACACTCGTTCTGCTACTCAAGCAATCAACTAAAAAAGATAGGCCTCAATCCCCTTCTCACTACCTGCAATCAATCACACTCACTCTCACTAGAGAAATTCACCACCTACACCTGCACTTCATGCCCCTTTGCAGTAAACACTACTGTTAAAGAGAGCTCACTCCAATACCGTCTGCCCAACCGCACTCAGGCAACTATACACTCAGCACTCATAAACTCAAGGTCACTCCCCAAGCACAAATAAGAACTAGCGGATTTCATCACCCTCTACAAACTAGACATTTTATACGTAACTGAAACATGGAGCGATCCAGCCTCCGACCGGGATTTTTGCGTCGCCACCTCCGAAGGGTTCTCTGTAGTCAGACAAGATAGAATCAACAAAAGAGGGGGAGGATTGGCTATCATACACCGTGAAAAATACTTGATAAGGACAGAACCCATCCTCACCTCCACATGCGAAGCCTTAGCCTTTACAATAAGGATCAGCCACTCGCAATCCTTTAAAGGTATCCTTTTATATCGCCCCCCAGGTCCCCGATCAGAGTTTGTCTCTCCACTAGCCAGTTTACTAGAACCTGCAGCTGTGGAATCAGACTTTACAATCTTAGGAGACTTCAACTTCCATCTTGAGAATCTTAAAGACATTGACACCACCACTTTGCTATCAGAACTAGAATCCACTAACCTCCTCCTAATGGTTGTCGGTCCATCACATAATGCAGGCCACACTCTTGACGGAATTTTCTTAAACAATGCTAAGCTAGCACTATGTAAAACTCTTCCCCTCACATGGACAGAGCATTGGGCAGTCCTCTTTACCCTTCAAGCCAACACAGCCCCCCCTCCACCTCCTAGCAAACGCGCCTCCCAATTCAAAGCATGGGGCTCAATAGACCAGCAGGAACTTAAATCTAAGTTACTGGCACCTAATTATCAGCACAACCTGGATCAAACACTAGCTTCAGCTAACTATCTAAACTGGCTAAGCAATGCATTAGATTCCACGGTGCCCATAAAAAATTTCTTCAAGAATAGAATCACTGACTCAGCCCCCTGGTTTTCAGATTCCCTAAGGTTAGAAAAACAATGCTGCAGAAACATTGTGAGACGTAGGCGCAGAAAATACCACCCGACTGACAAAGCCTGCTATAAATCAGCACTGTCCCAATACATACTCCTCATTTTTTCGGAAAAAAAGCAAATACTACACCAATCAAATAGAGATGCTCAAGACTCCACCAAACTCCTCTTCCAGGTAGTCACCAAACTCTCAGGTTCAAAAGCCAATCCCCCTCCTGCTCCCTCTCAAGAACTGTGCAACTCCCTAGCAAGGGCCTTTCAAAACAAGGTCAGCTCAATATACAATAACTTTGCATCCCAATCAAAGATCACCTTGCCCTCTTCTGTCAACAATAAACGCACGGCTCCCGCCCTCTCACAGTTTAATCAAGTTGCCCTTTCACAAGTTCACAATCTTATCCTTATGATCAAATCACGTTCCCCCACAGACCCTTGTCCCACCTTGGTATCTAAACTCATCCCAGACCTTTTAGCACCCAAACTTACAGAAAAATGCAACACCATGTTCAATACAGGTATCTACCCAGAAACCTGGAAAAGGGCAATCATCAAACCTCTCCTCAAAAAACAGCACCTAGACCCTCTGGACACCAAAAATTACAGATCAATCACTAGTCTTGCTTTTCCAGCTAAAATCTTCGAAAAATTAATGAATTTGCAGCTGGACCAATTTTATGGAGGAAAACAACCTCCTCGATGAATCACAGTTTGGTTTTAGGGCTGGCCACAGCACCGAAAATGCACTTATCAAAGCTGCTGATGATATCAGAGCCACAAGAGACCTAGGCGGGATAGCAGTTCTTATACTGTTGGACCTGTCGGCTGCTTTTGACACGGTCTTTTATATTACCTTGATCGGCCGTGTCTCTGAGATGGGCATGACACACAAGGCCAAAGATTTACTGGCTTCATTCTTGGCAAATCGCTCCCAGCTTGTGAGCCTCGGAAAGTTCAACTCCCCCTCTTTCACACTCCCATGTGGAAGGCCACAGGGATCTTCCCTCAGTCCGACACTATTTAATATCTACTTGTCCGACCTGGCCAAAACCAGAAAAAATCATGGGATGGGGCTAACCACCCATGCCGATGACACGCAACTGGTGCTGGCTATCAACAATGGAGAAGAAATAGCTGCAGCTTTCAAACCGACATGATCACCATCAGCTCCTGGATGGCCAAAAACTGCTTAAAATTAAACTCAGAAAAAAACGGAGGTCATGATCATTGGCAACCTAAATCCCAAATGGTCCCTTACCTGGTGGCCTACTGAACTGCCCCCCCACGCCCCCCCCCCCCCTTCCAGTATAGAAAGTAAGAAACCTCGGTGTCATCTTCGATGACAAACTCTCCTTTACAGCCCACGCAAATGCCATCACCTCCTCTGCTTTCTACACACTAAGAATAATCAAAAAACTGCTACCATTCCTTCCCTCTAACACAGGAAAAACCTTAATAAGTACCCTGGTAATGTCTAAAGTACACTACTATAACGGATTACTCATGAACGCCCAGAAAAAGGTCATCAGCAACTACAGCTGATACAAAACGCTGCCGCCAGAATCATCACAGGCACCCCTAAACACAAACCCATCTCTGCAGTTGTGAAAAAGGTGCACTGGCTCACAATTGCCTATCACATTAAATTCAAGGCCCTGTGCATAGCCTATAAAGCAATCCTCAACACAGTTCCTTTCTATCTATGGGAAGCCCTGTCCACTCACATACTACGCAGAAATCTGCGATCTTCTTCTGCCAATCTCTTGACAGTCCCCCATACATACAAGGTCTCCTGGGGAGACAAAAGATTCACTGTAGCCACGGCAAGACTTTGGAATTTCCTTCACAAACATATCAAAGCTTGCGCAACGCTGCTCTCCTTTTGGAAGCTACTAAAGACCTGGCTGTTCACTCAATAAACCACACTCCGCCTTACTACCACAGTCTACGTCCTTAGCGTCGAGACACCCAAGGGTATTTGCCTGCTCTACAAATTGCTTAAATAAATAAATATGTGTAGGGTGGACCCAAAGAATCGCCCCTTATTTTTATTATCACTAGTATACAAGGCCCCCAAGTATCCGGATCGGTCAGTTTGGTATCGGTCAAGAGCATATGCAGGGTCATCCGGAGGACGGTATATCCAATGATTGACAGTTACTAACTGTGCTTCCCAATAAGAGTTGCTAGTCGGGAAGCGCAATGCCTCCATCATACCAAGTTTTAGTCAGCTTCTTCAGTGCCACCCTTCGGGTCTTCCCATCCCACAGCAACGTATGGACCTCTCCTTCCACCGCCTTGAAATACGAGTTGTGAAGGATATACAGGAAGTGAGAGAGGGCCAGCATCTTAAAAAGCGCAGCTCGTCCCAGCAACAAAAGTGGAATGGACCTCCAATGTTTCACATCCGCTCGCAATTTAGCCAACCGGGGGCCAAGTTGGAGCTGTAAAAGAGATTTGGGTCTGACGTGATGAAAACCCCCAAATATCGAAACCCATCCTCCGCCACCACTGTAGCGCATCCTGCCGGAAGCCTGGGAACCTGGCCCTGCAACATAAACAATACAGACTTATGCCAGTTGATCGCATTCCCGGAGTATTTGCCGAAATTTGTGAAGATGTCAAGCACCACCGATATAGATTTGTATGGGGAAACCAGCACGCAAAGCAAGCACACCTGCCCTGCTTCAACTGATATGAATTAATTTGGGATTGATTTATTAATGTATCACTGTTTTAAAATTCCAGTCTGGCACCTGCTTCCTTATCTGTAATTTACTTTCTGTTGCAGTGCAATTTTTTTTTCCAGGACCTTTGTGGCCTATTCTATGAGCCTGCTGTGAGGGTCAGAGCAGGGTCATACAATTGTTGCAACTAGCAACTGAACTCTGGAGGGGCCCCAGTCAGGAAGCACTAAAGGGAATGGTTACTATTACTAATGATGAGTTTGAACTTTTGCACCTGCTGAGTGCTTTCAGTTTTGCAAAATTCGTTTTTCTGCAAAACAGCAACTGTAATGCCCCAAACAAACATAGGCAACTGAACTCTGGAGGGGGCCCTCAGGAAGTACTACAGGGAATGGTTACTAATGATGAGTAAACTTTTGCACCTGCTGAGTGCTTTCTGCAGACCAGCAACTGTAATGCCCCAAACAAACTTACTTATGAAAGTTGATTTCTAATCCAAAAGTGATCCAAAGAGAGTCAAAAGGCCTCAAATCCAAAAAAGTGCAGGCAAATGTCAACCTGAGGAGGTATTCTAATAAATACCATCATTTTCAGAAGGTCTATGCTGCTTGCTAGTGGATTTCTTGTGCAGAATTGCAAATTTGGTAATTTCGCGAGTGCGAGATTGTTGCTGCCCGCCGCACCTACATGTTCGCAATTGCGAACTCTCCCGATGCGTCGCCAAACTCCCGCGGGATCCCGCAGCAAGATCCAAAATGGCACAGCACTCGCAAAATATCGAGAAAAACAACTCGGCAAACGCTGAATGACGGTAAGTGAACGCCGCAAGCCGCAAAATTGTATCACCAAGAAAAAAAATCCGCTGCGTGCGAATTTGCAGATTTTCGGTGAATTCGCGAGCGTTCGCGGATTGCGAATTTACCGAAAATCCGCAAAATCCGCGAGCGGAACGGATTTTCCGCCCATGCTTACCGCCCACCTCATCTCTCGGACCATAATCTCGGCGTATCCATTCCGCAAGGGGCTCCAGTAATAGAGAAAATATCAACGGGGACAGAGGGCATCCCTGTCTACTACCTCTTTGTAGCCTAAATATCCAGAACGTATGACCGTTTACCCTCACTTGTCCCAAAACATCTGTGTATAGCAACCGAACCCAGGCTATATACTTGAGACCCAGTCCCACCCTTTTCAAAACTTCGAACATGTGTGGCCATTCTATGGAATTAAAGGCCATTGAGGGATGGAGAGACAGCAACGCGGCATCCTCCTCAATGTATTTCCTAAGGGCCATCACGTTATGTAGGTGCCTTAGATTGAGGGCCGTATTCCATCCAGGCATAAACCCAGACTGATCCGTGTGGACTAATGTTGTGATAACTGCCACCAGCCTCTTGGCCAGAACTTTCGCTAATACCTTTGCCTCCACATTAATCAGCTAAACTGGCCTATAGGAGACACATGTGTCCGCCGGTTTGCCCGGTTTGTGAATCACTACAATAGTGGCCAATCTTTGATCCACTGTCAGCCGGCCCACCTCCAGGCTCTCCTCATACATGACCTTTAAATGCGATATCGTACAAGAGGCAGTGGCTTTTAAAAATTCAACCTGGATGCCCGGTACGCCCCATCGCCTTCCTCGATTTAATCTGTCCTATTGCTTTGCCAATCTCTTCATACGAGAAAACCTCATCTAGGGTCTCCCTATCCGCCTATGTCACTATCCTGGAGCTGGTGTGAATCCTCAGCCGTGTGGTGAGTAGAGAGTAGATGGGGAATATACCTTTTCTAGGTGAGCAGCGAATTCCTCTGCAATTTCCCGAGGATGTGTCACAATATCACCCCCTGAAGTTGTCAACTTATGTACCCATCTCGATCCCTGTTCTCACCTCTCTAACCAAGCCAGTGTCCTCCCCATCCTATCTCCCATTTCATATATTCTATACTGGGTGTGGCGATACTTAGCCATCATGTGTTCCCTGGTTTTTATCTGATACTTGTCCTGCTTCAGTAGAAGCATATGAGCAGTGTCAGGCGAAGAATTCTGTGCATGTTCCAGCTCTAGGTCATAAAGGTAATTTTCCGCCTGTACCAAAAGCTTGCACTTCTTAGCGATGTATCCCATCTTCAGAGATAAAGCCTGCCCTTTCAGAACTACCTTGCATGTCTCCCATATTATCTGAGCGGATGCAACCAAGCCTACATTTTCGGCTAAGTAGTTCTCCATTTGTGTGTGAAGTTCCTCTCCAGTGTTTGGTATGTGTAAAAGCCATGGATTGATAACGATAGTGGTGCGTGCCTGCCTTTCCCAGTCCGGGGAGTGGTCAGATATGCCCCTCAGTAGAACTTGGGACTTGACAAAATTTCCCACTGATGACAGGTGTGCGAGGAAATAATCAATGCGCGGTAAGCTGTGGTGCCTTTTGAGAAAAAAGTGAATAGCTTGTCCGTGGGCTGGAGCGCCCGACCTACATCCACCAACCCAAGTGCCATTGTAAAGTCAGCCATCAATTAATTGGATTTTGCTTTTGACTTCGGTGGATGGCGATCGACTGTGTCATCTAGCGCCATATTATAGTCACCTCTCATAATCAATGTGCCTTCCTGGAGTCCAGTCAGCCTACCTCCAAGTTCTTCCAAAGCTACTTAACCCAGAGCGGGCCGTAGATAAACTGAAATTACTTTGAGATCCCTACCATCCCATTGGGCCTCCACTCCTGCGAACCTCCCCGCTGGGTCCGCCCATACCTTACGAACTATGAGAGGTATGGACTTCTTTACCAGAATTGCCGTCCCCCTGGACCCCGAGGTGTAATCTGCATGGACCAGGAGTTTATACCCCCATCTAGTGAGGGCCTTAGTCTTCTGCCCCACCAGTTGCGTCTCTTGCAGCAAAACCACGTCAGGAGAATGTCGCTTCAAATACTGTTGCACTATTCCTCTCTTGATCTTGTCCCCCATCCTGTTATCATTCCAAGTCAGTACAGAAAGTATCCGATCTCTATCCCCCCATCCCAAGTTACAAAATGATCAAGAATTAAACGGATCAGTGCGGTCGGAGGTACATTTTTTAACATCTTGTCCATTATTGATTGTCCCAGCTGCATCGCAGTCACTTCACTCGTGATGATCTTTGAGCCAACCAACATATCAATTAAACAATGATTCTTCAAACATCCCCCATCCCCCCAAGCCCTCAACGCCCACCCTGCTCCCTGCCCCCTACCTGTGGATTTAAAACTACCCACTCCCAAACATGGCAGAGTGCCTCCCCCCCCCGAAATGCTGTAAATGGAAGGGTGTTCTGACCCCCCTTCCCGCATGTACACATCACAATTAACTTGTAGTTTAGCCATCCACGATTAATAGTGTCCAATCCCTTTCAGATCACATCAATGAAACCCATAAGTCTCTACCATTGCACTAGGTCCCCTTTTTAAAGAAGTCTCACAATGATGGGTATTTCTACCCCTCCCCCATTCCCCCTACTTGCGCTTTCAGCTGAGCGTGGGCTCTCCATCCTCGTAGCCCAGGTCAATCAGTCCTGCTCCTTCAGCTGACTTTCTTCCTTTTCTGAGTCATTGTTTGCCGTCTCCATACGGATACCTCTGTGCTGGCCAGGTCTACCAGATCTGACTCTCCTTTGGCTTCCCACCGTGCTCCAGCCTTCCATCCATTCCCAGACTGCCTGTGATCAGTCAAAAAAAAACAACTTGCTATCCGACTCCACTCTCAACTGCGCAGGAAAGACCATTGCGTACTTTATCTCCTGATCTCGCAGTTCCCTCTTCTCCGCCTGAAAGCTGCGGTGTTGAGCCTGAACCTTGGCCATGAAACCAGGAGAGAAAGCCACCTCATAGTTATCTATCTTCAGGGGAGGATTGGAGCTTGCAGTCTGCAGGATAATGTCCCTATCTCGATAATTTAACAATCGAGCAATAACGGGCCTCGGGGGTGCTCCTGGTTTTGGTCTACCTTCTGGTACCCTATGGACTGTTTCAATAGAAAAATAGCTGGACAAATTCTTAGGCTTTAGGTGATTCGTAATGAGATCTTCCACATACAGGTCCGCTGCTGGCCCCTCCGTTCACTCCGGGACCCCTAAAATCCGAATGTTATTGCGGGGTGCCTGGCCTTCCTAATCATCGAGCTGTTGCGACATCCTCTCCTACTTCTTCTGCATTTCGAGCATTTAGCTAGCTGCTTTTGGGCGTTGACCCTAGGACCCTTCCTCCTGTTGCCATGGCTGCGCACCAACAGGTAATCCGCTGGGTGAGGGCACAGGACAACCCCGTAAGGACAGCCTCAAATTGTTGTTGGGGGTAACCGAGTTCGTGCGTATTACTCCTGGAGCTTCCGCCCCGTTATCCCTGCCCTCAAGCGCCAGTTGCCCAGATTGGACCTCTCCACTCATTGCAATGGTCGTTGATATGCGGATTTTGCTGCACCATCTACCTGCGTGAGGTGTCTCCACCCTCTATTCGTGCCACTTGAGTGCAATAGTCTCATGGGGGCTAAAGCTCTCAACACCTCTCCCCAACAATATAATCCAAGTACTGAACGACCTTTTGGTTCCAACACCAGCTCCCACAGCACCAGACTGTCCGCAAATAATTTAGGAGGCTCACGAGTCAAGGCACCGCACCTCAAGATAAGTCCTGCAATGCACTCTTAGCCACTCCTGTGATCCCATAGAAATAGCTTGTATCCACTGCACCCGCACAGTCAAAGTATAGGGAACCTTCCAGGCTAATCACCTTTGATCCAGAGCCCCCCTCATAACCATATGCCGCAACGTACAAGGTTTCTGCTCTCAGTATGTGCCCCAGAGTCTCTCACACTGAGTAATGCCGGCCCAGTCCACGCGTCAGATCTCTTCTACAGGGCCCACTCCATGGCAGCCCGTCATTCAGAGGCCCATCCAGTCATGGCCTCAGCTTTGTTTATGTGCCCAGGGGTCAGCCACATTCACCCATTTTTCCTACCTCCTGGCCCACAGGATCTTGGGTGCGGTAGGGCTGCCGAGCGTCACTCTCCAAAAAGGCGTCGGCCGGTACTTACCCTCCTGTCACTAGCAATCTTTAATCACCTCCGAGCACCTCTCGCCGATTAAAAGGCATCAGCAAGTAGTGCCTCTGATCCAGCGCCGTTTCAAGTCACTCTCACATGTAGGCCGCAAACCGGAACTTCAATTTATCCTGTTATGGCCAGGTCAGTGTCCGACACTGGGCCCCTGTAGGCTTCCCTTCCCGTGGGCCTCCAAATCCTTCTGTGGCAGCCACAATCGTCCAAGCCGCCTAGTCGGGTCTACCCACACCCCGACTCTAACCCTGTACACCTTCGTAGGGTCTCCCTACTGTTTTACCCCCAAGCCGCTGATTACGTGACAGCGTGTCTCGATGTCCAGGCCGTGAAGCCGGGGCCTCTGGTAGTTTTGGCGCTCACCAGGGCCTTTATGCCGGGCGGTTCTCTAGCCTGTCCCTGCCTCAGGCACCTCTGATCCACTGTCTGTGCAAGGGACACCTTTCAAGTGGCTCCGGAACCCACTGGGTCGAATCCTTTTCAAGCCTTGGCGCCACCCCTTACTCTGATCTGCACCAGCGAGCCACCATTGTTGCTCAGCACGAACCATCGGAAAGGATGATACAAAGCAGCACCCCCTTCGCTAAGAGCTCAAAAGTTTCCCAGGGGGTTCAGTAATGAAGCACGTTCGTTGCAGTGCATTTTCTCTTCGTGGATGGCACAGGATGGCGCCGGATAGATGTCGGGAAGGTAGGAGCTCATTTTGGCAGCGGCCATTCTCGACGGCCACTAGCCACGCCCCCCATAAATTCAATTTTTAAATACACTGTTCTTGACCACACTTGATCACATATGAAGTAGGTTATTATGTCTATAAAGTTGGTGTTTATCTACCTAGGCCAAACGGGCATGCATCCACTTGAGAAAGGCTTTGTACTAAGCCGTAATCCTTTGTGTTTGCAGCACCAAATAAAAAAATGATGACTTTCAGCATTTGTATTCTGTCTTTATTGGATTATTGCTGTGTTGTTGACATGACCCATAGCCGCCTGGAGCACCGGCATTGTGAGTGTGGACATGGAGGCCTTCTACGGGAATCTGCAGTAGGATATATTATATGCACATGTGTATGTATAAATTGGAGAATGCAATTGGAGTGCAATTGGTAAGGAACACTGACATTTATCTCAGACCGAAGCTTTACATTTTCTAAGGATGGACAGCTCATGCAGTGTGCAGAATTAAAACTATTTTTCTCGTGGCTACCAATTACAAACTCATGCTTGGGTGTATATGTAATAGTTATCTAGTGTCAACATGTGGGTAATGAGCTGGAACAAATTAATGCTAATGCTCAGTGGCTTATTATTGGACAGAATCACAACATATCTTAGGAAGGGGATAATACATTAAAATAAGATCAAGGAAAAACATAATGTCTTGCCATCTATGACATTCAGTTTTATAGTCAATTAAAAATAATTCCTTCAACCACAGAAGCCCCTGTGTGTTGCTTACTAAAATTAACTTTCCTTTTTCGTGAACACAATGTGAATTGAGGCAGTCCACTTCCAACACCAAATGTGACAAATGTTATTAGAGGCTGATGTTTTGCTGACAACTAAACATGCAAGAAACACATTTTTTATCAGCTAGGAATATTGCTGATGGATATTTTAATGTTGTGCGAAATGGCAAAGTTTCTAAAGTTTGTCAACACTCGTGGAAAATTACCAACAGTTTTCAGTTGCTGGAGCCATGGAGAGAAATGTCAAAGAAGAACTGTTCAAAGAAACATTTTTAAGACGAGAAAGAGGGTCATTTTTACCGGGTGACCGAGGGAATGCCAGGTGGTAGGAAACTTTTACCTCCATGGTGATTCCACACAGAAATGTGAGGAAATTAGATTGTTGTAGTCACATTTGAGGTTGACAAAGGATTTTGGGTAAAAAATCATTGCAAGGCACACCTCCTTGAACTCCCCTTGGTGTCTACTTTTCAGTAATGTCTGGGTTGGTAGGTTTCCCTAGATAGCTGCTGAGCCCAGGACCAAAATTGCAGATAGCCTCCCCTTGCAAAACTAGGTCGTTTTTGTGACACATTATTTTGATGTCCCCACAATACCCTTTGGGCCCTTCCCTGTCATTGACGCTTGGCCCACCCACACAAGTGAGGTAGTATTTTTATCAGTAAACCTGGGGGAATGCTTGGTGGTAGGAAATTTGTGCCGACCCAGTGTTCCCACAACTTTCCCACACAGAAATATAGGGACAATGTGATCTTTTTTCTCTAAATACGAGGTTTGCATTGGATTCTGGGTAAGAACATGTAGAGGGATCCACCCAAGCTACCCATCCAAGGACTCCCCAGGTTATCTATTTTTTAGAATTGTCTGAGTTTGGTGGGTTTCACTAGATGGCCGCCGAGCCCAGAACCAAAAATGTAGGTCACCCCCTTGCAAAACCAGGTTGTTTTGTGATAAATAATTTGGATGTCTGCACAATACGTTTTGGACCCTTCGTTGTCACGGGCACTTGGCCCACCCACACAAGTGAGTTAGCATTTATATTGGAAGACCTGGGGGGACACTGGGTGGTAGGACATTTCTGCACGCCTGGTGATGCCAGAACTTTCCCACATAGAAATGTGAGGAAAAGGTGACTTTTCTTTAGCGACATTTTAGATTTGTAGAGGATTCTGGGTAAGAAAATGTTACGGGATCCATGCGAGCTACACCTCCCTAGACTTCCCCGGGTGTCTAGCTTTCATAAATGTCTTGGTTTGCTAGGTTTCCCTCGATGGCCCCCAAGCCTGGGACCAAAGTTACAAGTGACCCCCTTACAAAACCTGATTAATTTGTTATAGATACTTTTGGGGTCTCCACAATACATTTTGGGTCCTTTCATGTCACTGGCACATGGCCCACCCACCCACACAAGTGAGGTGGCATTTTTATGGGAACACCTGGGGGAACGCTGAGTGGAATTTGTATAGGCCTGGAGATCACACGACTTTCCCTATGCATAAATGTGAGGACAATGTAATTTTATAGCTAAACTTTAAGTTTAAATGGGGTTCTGGGTAGGAAAATGCTGGGGATGCTTATTAGCCACACCTCCCTCCCATCTGCAGTCGAAAAACAGGCCTAGACTAGCAGTATAAGTATATGAAATACCTTTGTATTTGGTTTAATATTGACCTCATGGAGTCGATCAATCACAACAAAGAAAAAACTCGAGAAAATCAAAGACATGCTTGACTCCTGGTCTTCTAAACATATCTATTTGTGACTTACTGAAGCAGAGCTGAAACTGCAAAAATGATCACGGTTACAGTGCACTTCACTTCTGGCATGCTGCCTATTCAATTTTCTTTTTTTTTTCTCCTAAGTTGATAACATTACCTCAGATCTTGGAACAAAATAAGAGCCAGAATCTCATACAAACAACTTCAATTACGATATAAGGGATGCTGTACATTTCCTAACTGATTTGCCTATAAATCTGCATATCTTGCTGCCCAAGGCACCCACTGGTTCCAGACAATTCTACAACCCTACCTCTCTGGTGCTATATTGAGCACTGTTGCAAAATGGGTTCTGCCAATTTAATGCACCCATATTTTGTTGCATATTTTGATTACCCGGTTTTGGACTTTGTACTGTGGGTGATTCTCACTACATGTGTCTCACCCACAATAATCACATGGTAAATTAACTACCAATGTTTACCATCAATGTCTTCCTTTTGTGATAAGGCTGCTGCGACAGGGCTAGGGTAAGCGGTTCCATGAGAACACCTGTGCACAAATGTGGGCACATGTGTGTACACATGTGCATGCAATGCTCGTGTGATAATACTATTGTGCACAGTCCAATACCTGCGCTCAGGTAACCTGTCACAGAGAATATTCTGTATGGTTACATATTGACCATGGGTAGGCCTTATATTATTAGTGGACATTCATAGAGAAAATGAGTATGATTTATTGTTTTGTCTGCAGTGACACTTTATTTAACATAACAGGCTAAATGTGCCTTAGAGAACAATTTTACTTTCCTGTAAAGAATGAAACTGGGTGGAATGTGTGAACCTACTCCATATTTGCAGTTCCCAAGACGATAAATGGCCACTTTATGGGTCATGTGGAATTGCCATACTTCTTTGGGTCAGCTCAGAATCAGAGCTTAGGCTTTTTGTCACCCTTCTGGACCAAGTTAATTATGTTTCTCCCCAGCAGAGGGAACAAAGGCCACCCTACACAAAAGGAGACATTAACAGTGAGTCATTCAGCTTCTGAGGAGGATGGGGTAACTGGATCTGTAAATTACCTTTCACACTGTACCAGGACTTGCAACAATCCTGCCCCACTGAACAATGTGGGAAGCCCATACAACTGCAGCCAACACAGGAGGGAGCTTCTAAGTTCGGCAGTTAGATGATTGGCAACCTTTTACCTTTCATGAGCAAGAGAGCACATGGGGTTCCACCACATTTCCTAAAAATACTCCTGGGTGGGCCGGGGTCCAGGGGTTGGCGTAAGAAGATTCATCCTAAGTTGAAGTCAGGGGGTGAGTGTAAGGTGGTCTCCCCATTTCTACTTTTTCCTCCATGAGCCCCCATCCCTCCTGGGGCCGAAGCAAAATGAACGCAAACCAGTAAGGGCAAAGAAGGATATATGGGGCCCCGGTACTCCAACTTAGTGAGCTTAGTGAGGAGGCACGGGGAGTGCTGTGGTGCCCCCCCCCCCCAAGGATGACTGTTGGGCTCCTCCATCCCCCATGCTTGTGCCTGAAGGGAGAATGGACTGCAGCACCCACCCACACATGACACGGGTGGTAGAAGAATGTCAGTTCCTGTACCAGCATGACTCCATGTTGGCTAGGTGGATAGCTGGTCGGATAGTGTGGGAGTAGTAAAGTGGTAAAGACTGTCTGGGGGTGCCAAGTGGGACTAGGCACCCCCTTAAAAAGACAAAAAAACAGAAGCTGTGTTATGGCAGCAGGAAATTAGCTCTTCTGATCAGCGGGAGAGAAACTCATCAAACATTCTGTGCCCTCTTCGAGGGAGTACCCCAGAATGTCCTACAGGGCTATATTTACATGACCTTTACCTTCATGTGGTGGCCCCAGCAGGACAGGGCATCCACCAAAAATGCTAAAGTTGTGCATCGGGGTTGGAGAAGCACAGGAGCTCCCTTTCAATAACTCTTTGAAAGCTGAACCTTTTTGGTTTCTGGTGTCACATAACTTGGGACACCCTAAGTATTTCTTTGTTTACTAAGCATATACCAAGGCTAAAGTTTTTGCTATACAGCTGGGAGTGCAGCACCCTCTAGGGGCTGGTTCTATGACTGAATATTATGTGGCCTGCGGTTGTTTAAAAAAAAACAACACAGACATGCATCATGTTTATTTCTAATACGTTATGACGCAATGATTTTGATAAGGTTAAAATGCTTTATTGACAATATTTTATTGAAATTAAGTAATCCATTTTAACTTTTAACTTATTTTATGAAATCAGTAAACTAACCTTTTATGTTGTGATGACCCTTCAACAAGACCAATAAACCTGTTTAATTTCAAGATATACCCCCCTATA
The DNA here is from genome assembly GCF_964263255.1 of Lissotriton vulgaris. Classification (NCBI taxonomy): domain Eukaryota; kingdom Metazoa; phylum Chordata; class Amphibia; order Caudata; family Salamandridae; genus Lissotriton; species Lissotriton vulgaris. The sequence continues at coordinate 713,952 of NW_028250845.1, read as the reverse complement.
TTGGGATGTGCTCTGTGTTATAGAGGGGGGATACTGTGATTTTTGAGGTCATAATCCTGGAGTGGCTGAATGTGATTTTATAATTTAATCTGTGTGTCTGATTGATATACTTTTCCTTTTTCTAAGCACCTCTGCACACTCTTTTTTTGAGTGTTATTATTGTGTCCTAGTGAATTGTGATTACTAGCCTACACCATTTCTCTTGAGTAGGCCTTGAACAGCTCTGCTTCGCTACCCTGAGAGATTCGGGAGCTGTAATTGGGTGTTTGTTTCCCAGTGACAGTAAATTATGGACCTATTACTTGTGCAGGTCACTCATCCTGTAGAACTGAAAAAAACAATGTCCTAACACCTCAACCATAGCCATACCTCATTACAAATGTCTTCACTCATAGGACATAATCTAAGACACAACAAGAGTGATCACAGTGGTAGTCTAGAAGCTATCTATTCTAATCTTCAGATCTAAATTCCTTTGGAAGAGGATAAAGATCACCAATATTTGCACACTGGGCAACAAAAGGCATGTGCCTAGTCAAAGACATTAATTCTGTTTTTAGACCACTATCTTTTGTCGAACACCAACACTAATGTGCTCTGTCCAACATAGACTTTTACGACTTTCTAAACAGAAAAGTCAAGATCTATTTAAGGTCCTCTCAATCACCTCAATCTAATGTCCTTTCATAACAAGTGGCACTAATCAAGGCTTATGACCTCCAAAATCTAGAATTTAAATAATACACACAAACCTAAAATCCCTGAGCTGCCCAAGTCAAGAGGTCAAAGTGGTTCAGAAACATAGATGGAGGATCCCCATTGGTTGAAAACTTGGTCAAGTACATGCACAAAAGCCCTATGTAAACTTGTTCCCACCTTCTCACAATCATCAGTCGTCTTAATGCATTTATTATATTGGGGAAACAGTACAGGCTCTCCAAACTAAAATAGATTGACACAAATATGTGCTGGAACTTCAAGGATCTACAGAGGGCCTCATACCACATATTCTTTAGCTTTTATGGTGGTCAAACCATACTGGGAGAAGATTGCAGACCACCAAGCCAACATTCTCAGAAACCAGAATTGAGTTAGTTTTCTCCACTGTGATCTTTGGACCCTTGGTTTCGCCTGCTCCCCAGCCCTCACGGTAAAAGAAAATTCCTTGTTAGATATACAATTAACCATGCAGTAAAACACATTCTTATTAAGCGTAAACCAACCAATCACATCTCCTTCCATACTTGGTGATATTGGTCCCCCACATCTGCAATGCAACAGCTCACAAGACACCTTGCCTGGCCACCCCAGAATGTCCTAGAGACTATGGTACTAACTGGACAAATTCATTCAAGATTAGGATCTTGCATCAACTCCAGTCCATTCTTCTGTTTGCTTGGGTATGTAGACCTGTCCCACAAGCTAACAACCTCAATCATATGCCACTTACTAATAGTCTCTCCCTCCCGACTCCTTTCCCCCAACTAACTCTCTTTCCTCCTCTTCTCTTTTTCCAGAGGTACATTATCTCTCTATTGTGCCCACACTATCTATATCCTCACCAACCTACAATTATTACACATTACTTCTGTATTTTAAACTGCCTGATCATAAAGTATGTGTTCTCCTTCATCCACTGTACGTATAACTCTTTTTCTACCAATCAAGTATAAACAAAATAGATATTACCCCGCCGTGGTAGCTACTGAGTTGCTACAGTTAGGTCAGCACTTCCATAGGAAATGCGTGTTTCTAGTTGCTAATAACTTTAGCACAGTTAAACGATTCTCATGAAATCCTCCCAGAAAAGTGCTTAATTTGCCTAAACTGTGCATGGAAAGTTTCGGGGTGATTCGTCAAGCAGGAGCTGAGAAAAAAGGGGGTACCAAAACACAAAATCCCAATGCATTTTCCATAGGCTTCTTTAGGCAGGGCTACAGCAAAAATTGTGGGACGAAATCACATCAAATTTGGCAGGAGGCTAGTTCTTGGTCCGCAGATTGTGCTTTTGTGATTTGTTGTAAATCCGTTCAGTAGTTTTTGAGAACTGAAGGTTAAAATATATTTGTATATCTGGACGTTTGGGTACGGAGTCTCTCCAACCCAGTTTTAGAATGTTGAGTGTTCTGAATGGTTGAGACAGCTGTGGTGGCTGCTCTGTAGGCGGCGCATGTTCCTGGGGATTTGTTGTTCCTCCATTTATTTTCTAGTCATTGGCAGGAGCTCTTGTATTTTTGGAGTGCCGGAGTGAACCAGCTTGCTTTTTTTGCCAATTGGGAAAGCGTTCAAGCCCTGGATCGGTGAAGTCTATAATGACAACTCTTTCCAGAGCTTGGAGCCTAATCATTGCCGGGGCAAAATCTTCAGTATATTAGGCTCCGAAGGAAGTGAGCTTGAACTAAGTAAGTTAAGGTAAAGTAGAGAATTTTAATGTTGAGCAGTGATGTTCAAACTGTGAGGGTGAGCCCCTTGAATGAGTCCGATTTGAGCTCAGCTGCTGGGTCTGGCCAAAAGGAGCATTTATTATGCTTCCAGGGACAGCGACAATCATCATACTTAAAAAAGTGCTATGTTCTTAGTGTAATAAAACAAAATGGCAGGGAGCCTCTCTTTAGTGGGCCATCAGTAATTCCTTTTTCATTCATCTCCTGGTTGGAAGAAGGTGTTTTATGAAGGGGATTTTGAGGGCTCCCAATATGCCTCCCTTCATTTCTAATTAAGGATCACATTGTGGATGCTTTTACACTATTAAAGTGCAGTGTTCCATTAGCATGTTGTCACTCATGTATTTGATTTAATTTTTAAAGGTGATAATTGAACATAACTGCAATGTTTGAATTGCTAAACACATGAAGACCTGCCTGGTTTATAAAATAATTATGATAAAATGTTTGTCATTCTTGCGTGGAAGAATATTTTTTACAAGAGAGAGGATGCAGCATGAAAACATTTGAAGACTATTGATATAGCCTCTTACATAATCTATGTTGAAGCAAACGTTCTGCTGGGAATAAAGAGCCCTGGACGTAACAACTTCTGTGGACCAAGCACAAGTTCCTAAATACTGCTCTTTGTTGAACGGGAATCCGGTGCAGAGATCTGCTGGCTTCCAGCAAAGGCTAAAATTTCTTCATCCAGCAAGTGATTCAGATTACAAACATTTTCACTCATCTGAATTTCGAGAGCAGCTAAGCAAGCAGATTAATATGAAAACAATTTTTCAGTTTAATCCAGGAGAATATATTAGTCAGTGCCTTCCCAGAATGTTCTCTAGGTAGAAAGATCAAGACCTTACTCAGCAGTTGTGACTGATAAATGTAATAGGCTGAAACACACATATGTCTTCTGATAATCCTAAACACCCAGGGCCTTATTTATGAGGCCATGCGTCAGTTTTGCGCTGCTGTTGTGTCACTTTTTGTAAAAAGCGTAAAAGATGCCTCCTGTTGCGTCCTATTTACAAAGTGACGCATCTGAGCAAATGTAGAGAATAATGAAAATCATGCCAAGGGAATAATAGTGCAAGCAATTGAAGGATAAAGATACAACAAATTATCTCTTCCGATTTGAGTTTACTCTGTTCCGAAAAAATCTATATTTATTTAAGCCTCTTCAAACAATGGCAAACCAGAAAGAATTAAGATTTATTTTCTATTTATTTCACCATATTCTGCAAAAATGAATGTACATAGTTTTTTTCAGTTTTTCAAACCCATATATATATATATACACACAACTCATACATATATATATACAATATACAAACAAAACAATGAATCTATACACGTAATGCACATATATTTTTGAACCTTTAAGAGTCGTCCCCCTTATTTTTACAACAAGAGGATGCTTACAAACCACGTATAACCAAAGACATTCCTTACAAAAAAGGTTGCCACTAAGATATAGGAGCATAGGAGGTATATTCATTAGCCTCTATTATTTTTGTACTCCTTTTAGATTTAATTTACATATTCAAAAATTTGTAATGGTGCCTTAAAAAAAAGTGTTGACGCATTTCAGCCCTTCACATTTCCAGGCCTCATCAGGACCAGAGCGTTCAAGGTTCCGCCATCTTCTTATTCTATCCTTTGGCTCTTCAAACTCCAAGTATGTCTTTATTTCGAAGCTTTCACAATGCAGTACTGCCCGCGTAATATAACAATGTGACTGCCTCTCTTCCTATTTTTCTCAATATGTTGCTCAATCGTAAATTACCGTATTTCTCTTAAACGCATTGTAACTTCTCGTCTACCCGGGCCGCCATTACGATCCACAGTGTATCGTAATGTGGATCGTAATGGCGGCCCGGGTAGACGAGAAGTTTTTAAAAGAATAAGTGCTGGCACCCAAAGTTTTGCTCTGAAGCCCTCAACCAGCGCTATGGAATGTTGACAGAAAATTCAGAATATTTATCTGGCTTCTCTGTCTTCTCGGTCCACCAACCTTTTGACTTTCCACCCTGAACCGATTGTAGGAACGCTAATTCTACTAGAAAAATGTCCCCTCCTGGATCTTACCTCTCTAGACTTAATTATGGTGAACACAAAAAACGGGCTCCCCCATAGACCCTGCCCCCCAGGCCCTTACTTTGGTTGTAGATACTATTTGTTCTGCAATTCTTTACATGGTGAACTCCTATATCTCTACAGGTGAAGTGCCATTGGCCTGGAAATGCGTGATGGTTAGGGCCCTTCTTAAAAAGCCTTATCTTGATCAGGCCAACCTGGCTAACTACATTCCCATCTCCCTTCTGCCCTGTGTGAGTAAGATTCTAGAGAGACACATAGATACTACACTTGTAGCTTTCCTGGAATCTAATAATCTACCTCACCCCTCCCAGACTGGTTTTTGTCCCCAGCTTGGTACTGAGACTGCCCTTCTTGCAGTGACAGAGGAAGCAAGAAGGATTTTAGATCAACAGCCCACTGCGTCAAATATCCTTCTTGATCTTAGTGCCGTATTTGACACTGTTGACCATAACATTCTTTTTTTTAAAAAACATTTTTATTATTTTCATCAAAAGAAAGAAGGTACATAACAAGCATGACACTGTCAAGTCAAGGCCCCACACCCTCCACCCCACTCCCCCCCACACATTCCATCAGAATTAAGGTCCCTCCTAGTATTAGTCCAATACACATGTATTAATGGCTTGTCCACATATCCGTGATGTACAATCTCTTGAACTTGGACAGCCCCACCCTAAGTATGTAGCCTAGGTACTTACAAACTGCATCTCTTATAGTCCTCCATCTAAACCATGGTAGTGTCTCCATTTGCCCCATACTTTACGAAATTTCTGCGGACACCCTCTCGCCCTATACGTAACCCTTTCGGCCGCCATGTATAAATCCATGCCCCTCCTTCACTCTCCTAACTGGGGCGCATCCGGTGCCCCCCATTTCCTGGCCACATCCCTTTTGGCTACCACCAGTGCTAGAGGTAAGGAGATCAGCAGTGGACGGGCCAGGTCCACATCATTGGACATCCCCAGCAGGATGAGTTTCGGATCCAATGGAATATCTATCTCTAGCACCTCACTCAGTTCAGCGGTGACCTCTCCCCAGTACGTTTGTATATGTGAACACGACCACAGTGTATGTAAAAAATCTCCAGGTGCTATTCCGCAGCGCAAGCAGCTGGGGTCTGGTATCCTCCCCATCTTAAAGAGCTGCATCCTGTCAAAGTACACCCTATGTAGGATCTTAAATTGTATCAGGCGGGGTCGCGACTTAATCGCTACCTCTCTAGGATGCATTAATACCACCCCCCCAATCCACATCATTCATCTCCCCCACCTCCCTCTCCCATACCGTCCGAAGGACCTCCAGTCTGTCCGGTTTATTATTCATAATCGTCTTATACGTCATGGAGACCGTCTTTTCGGGGATCTTTTCCTGCAGCAAGCGGTCTTCCAGAGGTGCATATTCAGGGAGTGCTTCCTGTAATGTCCTTTCCGCTCGCCATGCGTGCCTAAATTGTATATATTTGAAAACTGTGAGCGGTGGAGCCCAAATTCCGCCTGTAGTGATTGAAATGACTTCAGGGTCCCACTCTTAGCCACATCTCCCAAAGAGGAAATGCCTATGTCGTCCCAGCCTCTGAAACCTCTCAGTTTACCAATTTCTTTCAGCCAGGAGCAATCCCAAATCAGGGTCTGTCTCGAAGGTCTATGTACCCATCCTGTGGCTTTCGAGGCCCTCTTCCATGCTCCCAAAGTAAGTCTAGTGGCTGGTAGCAATCTGGACTGTCCCTTCCCCTCATATATGTAGTTCAAACAGTTGCGCGTGCCCATAGAGTGCCTCTCCAAGGCATATGTGGGGTGTGTGGCCGGTGCGTGCACCCAGCCATTGATGGGGGCCAGGTGTTCCGCCCAGTAGTAGGCCTCAAGGTCAGGAAGGGAGATCCCCCCATCGTATTGGTGTCTCTGTAGGGTCTCCAGTGCAACCCTGGGGTGCCTCCCCAACCACAGGTATGACCTCAATTCCGCATGCACTTCTCGGAAAGTCTTGGGCTGCATCAGGAAGTATTCATTTGGAAATGCGTACAAGAATCTCGGTAGGGAGATCATTTTGAACATGGCAGCCCTTCCGAGAATGGTCAAGGGGAGCAATTGCCATCTGCCTGCCTCCAGTTTGAAGTTACTAATAACACAGTGTATATTGCGGTCATAGGAGGTATCCCTGTTTGTTGTTATGAATATCCCTAGGTATAAAAATCCCTCACTGGTCGTCTGCAGTCTGTCTGGCAACTGGGGCCACTCTGTCCGTCCTCGGGGATCGTATAGTGTCGACTTATGCCAGTTGATCTGATATCCGGATCTGGCCCCGTATTGGTCCAGTGCACTGAAGAGCGCCGGTATGGTAGTCTCCGGCTGCGTCACATACAGTAGCGACCATAACATTCTTATCCTTAGACTCAAGAATTTGAGAGTATCCGGATCAGTAGTCTTTTCTTAGTGAACGCTCCTTTAGGGTTTTTGAGGGAAATGTTGTTTCCAACCAGCTGCCTCTCAGTTGTGGGGTCTCCCAGGGCTTTGCCCTGAGCTTCACGTTGTTTAATGTATATATGAGACCCTTGGCAGAGATTGTCCATCCATTTGGCATAAAAATCATCACCTATGCAGATGACATGCAGCTCATGGTGGCGCTTAACCACCCAGAGGGGTCATCTAGCACCCTAGGTTGTTGCCTAGAACTCTCTTGCCTTAAACTCAATGGGGAAAAGACGGAGTTTATGCTCCTGGGCAACTCCCCTTCCTTCAATCTGGGATCTCTTTGGCCAGTTTGCCTAGGCCCGTCCCTGGCTCCAAAAGCCCGAATTAAGACCGTTGGGGTCTGGCTTGATTGTTCCCTTACTTTCAATCATCAGGCAGCGAAGCTTTCAGTGACATGCTTCAGCCTACTAAGGATTCTTTCTAAAGGTCTTTCACCTTCTCCCTTTCCACGCTAGAAAAATCATGGTTCAAGCCTTGATCCTCTCCCGTTTGGATTAATGAAATGCCTTATATTTGGGGTCTCCGCAGTATACCATCAAAAAGCTCCAAATTATTCAGAACTGTGCCACCTGCAGACTCCTTCGCATTCCTTGTCGGCAGTCCATTAAGTAAGCTCTAAGGAGCTTGCACTGGCTGCCGATCAGGGAAAGGATTCAGTTTGAGGCTATGTGCTTGGCTCATAAAGCCTTTTGGAAGAACAGCCCGCCCATTCTCCAATCTTTAATCACCCCTTATCAACCGATGAGAGACCTTTGGTCAACTGCCTCTTTTCTTGCCCTCCAACCCAGAATAAGGAGAGACAGATGTGGTGGGCGCTCCTTCTCATATAATGGTGCCATCAGTTGGAATGCGTTGGAATGCCCTTCCACTTCAACTGCGGAAAGAGCCTAATCTGCTCTCATTCCGAAAACTCTTATAAACCTGGCTGTTTTAGATCTGTATTCATCTCTTACATTCTGTCTCCAGTATCTGTCCTCAGCACTGGGAGGCCTCCGGGTTGCCGTTGCGCTCTATACATTTAATTTAATTTAATTTCATTACTGAATAACAAGGCAGCATAGTCTTGAATCCGATTTGCGCCCCTCTAATCCACAACCAGGCACTCTCTGTCCATGGGTCTCAGTTTTACAGGTGCTTTCATTTGACCTTTGTTACAGATTTACTAAGTTTAGCATCCTCCTTCTTCCTCACTTGTGTGTTTTTATCTCTTTTGCTGAGAGTCAACGCTTGATGAGGACAAATAAGTGGCACCCCTAAAAAATGAGTGCTGGTGAGCCCACTTACAACATCAAGCTTAAATGAAGTACTGATTTTGGAACAACTTTGTCCATTTTTCATGCAACACAGCATAGAAACCAAATCTGTTGCACTGTGTTGTGCAAGAGGGAAGGATCTACATAGCACCAGATATACTTTGATTGGCCTGCTCCTGCAGTCATTCCCTGAACGGGCAGTCAAATTAGGCTTTCCTGCGAGAGGTACAGCCTCAGACCTTATTGTAGAGATCCTGTGTGCAGTGTAACATAGGATTTATATTGGAAACACCCCTTTCTAGTGCACATTCCTTTGCATGGATGTGTGATGTGCACTTCAGCACACATGCAATGCATACATTTTGTTCCAATGAAAATATTTCCACTAGCTAACATCTGCTTCATTGAGGTGTTTTGACACAAAAGGTTTCACATCAGGGTGTGAGGAGGTGTCTGTTCTTTGGCAAGATGACCATCTGGGCAGAGCTTAGGCCCTAGGAACTAAATTAACTCCAAAGAGGCCTAACATGTCATGGGCAGATGCAGCTAACACCTAGACCCTCCCTCTACTTTGTCCCTCTAGTCGACCAGACGCTAATTAGAGTGGGGAAGGAGCCTCGGGCGACCACAGGGGAGTGGTTGCTAATTTCCCTGGACACATCTCTAGGATGGTCACAGGAGCAATGCACAGGGGAATTATTTTTCTGCCATTTTGACTTTAGGTAGAGAGGGGCACTGTGGGACTGCTTGCAGTAAGGCATGCATAAATGACAGCAAAATGGGATAGAGTTACTCCTGAGAATGTTTTCCCTATTGGGATATGGATGTAGTCAGGAGTAACCCGCACCCACAGGTTAGTACCAGACATAAATGAGGCACGGATGGGCACCCTCTTCAGAACACTAGTAGACCTGTGGAAGACAGAAGAAGGACTGCACCTGCTGTTGAAACCTGTGTCGAGACCTGAAAAGCTCGACCTGCTCCCACTTGTACCCGAGACAGAGAATTAGACTCAAGTGTAAGTTGGCTGACCACTTGTTAAGCTACAGGACATAACCAGCCATTTTTCCTGAAAAGGATAACCGACCAGTTACAACTTCATCTGCATTGTACCCTACTGGTGTCTTCTGCTGAAGTGAGGTTTGACCCCTAAGTGTTGTTTCTGAGGTCCTGAGACCCTTGGCTGTGCTAAAGTGTACACATCCTAATAACATGAAAAACCTTGGATTTAGGCAATTTTTGGCTCTAATGACCTATGGAGCACCAGGACAAACCCGCCAAGTCAATCCAATGAAGGTGTTGCTGTTGGGCCAATGGTTCAGGTTGCTCCTGGTCGAAGCTTTTCAGCAGCAGCAAATCCAATTCATTGAGATGTTGCATAAATGGTATCCGACTTCTTGGAACCCAGCTTGGCTACTGCTTGCAGCTTTGTCCCACTGGAGGAATCTGAGCTCCAAAAAAATGACTAAATCAGAAAGAAGAAATCTTTACCAGCCTAATGCCCCAAACGAATCTGGCCTGCGAGGGACCTTATTTGGGTGAAAATTGTGCATTTCTGTCGCTCTGAGCATTCCTGCGAAATGTCAATGGTTTCACCTGAACCTTGTCTGACAGCTGCCCCATACCATGAAGCTCTTCTCAGCCATAGCCTGCTACCTTGCCCTGCATAGGATTTTTGGCTTCCATTTTAGAGCTAAGTAAAGTTTCTGACCAAGTAAAACCTGATTTTTGTATACATCCTGCAACGCACTGTGGGAGCTCTTAAACCTCACCTAGGTCCTGGTCAAGCACAACCAGGTGACCACGGTCAGAGCATAATGCTTTGAGGCACTATTTGCATGTTAAAAATGTTCAAATTCAGATGTCAGATCCCCTTATTTTATTTTTGACATTTTGGTGTCAATGGACTTCTTAAATTGTGCACCATTAAAAAAAATTGAAGTGACATTTTTATTGTGTTGTGTTTTTGAATATTTAATTGTTTTGATACTTCTACATACTTTACACATTTTTTTAAGTAATGCCTGTCTGCTCTGTGCCACAGATACCAGGGGTTAAACTCAGGTTTACATTACTGAAACCTTTACTCGACCTAACAAGAATAGTGACATTGTTACTTGTGGTGGACTACCCTCCACCCAACTAATAATCCACTGTCTCACCATGTAGTAACATTAACATGTTTAGATATGCTTAGCATGCAGTTACAAATAACCATATTTAGAACACTAATTGATTTAAGTTCAACATTCCAATCTTATTAAAGAAGCATTTGATGAAAAAAGTACTCTATCCACTACTCCTTTCAAAATGCAATCAGCAACTGGTTCATTTCAAAGACTTGAATATTGCAGTTTTGCACAAATGTTATTTTGGGCAGGATGCATTTGCTTGTTCAGATGAGCTAATGGATTTGACGAATATTGTTGCATGGCCTATTGGTTTTGAATCATTTTTGATTTTCAATCAGTTATAAACAAATAATCAGAGATTCTTCAAATCTTGAAAAATCCTGGGCAAAGCACTACGCTACGCTCGCGTAGTTTGCGGAGTTTGCACAACTTTGCACTACGCGAGCTGCACGTAGCACAGTGCAAACATGCGTAGCATAGTGTAGCGTAGTGCAGCAGTCATTTTTTGCTTGCTCTCGGTCCTCAACGTCAAGTTGGCGACCGCGAGCAAGCAAACTGACATCCTCACAAGACTTTTTCCTTTTTCGCGATCAGCAACATCGAGTTGCCGATCGCAAGCATGGAAAATAAACCTCCCGGTGAGATTCTTAACGCGGGGAGGTCAGGTTTCTCATTGCGAGAGTTCGCACATGCTCGCGACCGCTCGCAATGAGAAACTACCAGTCCGCATTGAGAAAGCTGCAACTCGAGTAAAAATCGACTCGAGCAGCAGAAAAGTACAGCTCGCACTGTGCAAGATGCCGTTTTCGATGATTGCACAGTGCCGGAAGCTTGTCCGCACTGTGAAATCATTGAAAAGGACATCTTGCACAGTGCCAACATGCTACTACGCAGTTGGCGTAGGGCTACGCGTAGCTCACGTAGTGTGAGGTGCACTTTGCGTAGCTACACGTAGCACTACTTCGTAAACGACACCCACCCCTAATCTTGAACACAGTTCTGTTGATAGTGTATTTTTCATTTCTGGATCAGACATGCAAGGTTTGGGGAGAAGTATACATGAAATCTGATCATAGAATTAGGATTTCATGGTTGAAGGACTTCAAAGAGTAACAACGCTCTATGTGGGAGAAGCAGTAGAAAGTTGAAACTTTCTTGAATAGAGTGTCTTCATCCCAAACACTCGGTGAAGATTGAAATTTCATGCAGTTTCCTGAGCAGGTATATATTTTCTGCTATTGATATTGGGCAGATTTGGTACACTGGATGTGTAATACATATTCCAAAAAACTGCTTAGTGACCAAGCCCTTGCAGCACAGTACTAGATGGCCCATATTCATTGTGGTAAAAATGCAACATCCGTTTATAGTTTCTTAGCATACGGATTTCAGAATCCCTGGAGATCTTGTTCAAAAATCACTTTATGTGTCTCAGCTAGATCATTCTTGAATGATCTCTATTATCTACTTATGGTATGGCTTGTTGTAGGACTCATAAAGAACGCATGCATTTATAAATAACACAAGTGATAAGGAGTAGGCCTTCACTCTCAACTTAAATATTCAAACAATCAACCACCATTGAACAACTGAGAATTACATGGTTTTCCGAAATATACTGACAGATAGAATGTCAAGGTATGATAATAGAATTTCAGATGGAGCTCACCACCATCAAAATACTCTGCTCCCCTAAATGTTTACTTGCATTGCTCTGCTGTAATATGAAATGTGAGAAATAGGACATGTGAAGAAGACTGATAAACATATTCAAACCGTTTTATTTATAGAAAGGCTGTGCAAAGTATGAAAAACATATGTGGGCTGCACAAAGAGCATTAAATAAAAACCTAAAGACAATGGACAGCCAGGGGAGGGTGTTGAGGGCAAGATAGTTAAGAACTAGACATAATCTATAAGGAGTTAAAATACAAAGGAAGGCTTTCCTAATAGACAATAGATTATTCAATACTGTTCTTCATCATCTTTGCCAGGCACAACAATACCTTGTTCATGTGTGGGTAGATGAAAATGCCTCCAGAGTTTTACTTGAAAGATGCTCGATGATGCCCCTTATGAAATCTCTGAAATATATAAATCTTGTTCACTCGTTTTTAAACCCATCAGCCTTAGGGTGCTGTTCACCCAAAGTTTTGCCTTCTCATTGTTGTTTTGGTGAATTTGTTTTTGTTCACCTTAGGACAGCTGGCCATTGCAAAAATGAGTGTGCTCGCCCCCTGAAACATTTGATATTGACTTACAATAGAAAGGCATATTTAATTTGCTCATATGTCCATAGTAAAGTAATACACTCAGAACCAGTAAATTAAATGATACTATTGGGCCTGCAGCACTCTTTGTGCCACTCACTTAAGGTACCCCTTAAAGCATGTCAGTTCTGCCATTGCAGCCTTTGTGCAGTTTTAAACTTCCAATTCAGCCCTAAACAGTCCACAGGGCAGGGTGCAGTGTATTAAAACAGCTAAACATGACCTGGTAGTGTAAAACTCACAAATTCGTTTTTCACTATTGTGAGGCCTGCCACTCCTATAGGATAACATTAACTTACCTTATTACAGTTAAAACGGTAAAACTTTACTTTGGAGCAGGTAGAAATGTCATGTTTTCTTCCTGAGGAATTGTATTTAAAATCATTTTTAATGAAAAATTCAGATTTTAAGTCACAATTAACCAGTAGGCATTATTTTGCCTTAACCACATGGTGTCTGCAGCCTTGGTCCCGGGTCACTTGACTACTTGTAGTTGGCAGCTGGCCTTTGTAAACTCTTCCCAGACAACAGATGGACTGAGTTTTGGTAGGATGGGACAGCCTAACAGGATGGGGAGATGGAATTGTGCACAACCCCACTTGCACTTTTAAGACACTTGACACAGCACACACACAAAGAACTTCCAACTAGCCTTTTGTGCTTCAGACATCTTGGGACCAGGCCAGGGGGCAGGAAATTCCAGACACGTTTGTGGTGTTAAAACTCCAGAAGTTTCTTCCACTTCAAACTGGCACTAGGCATAGCACCAGAACCCTCAGACCCACTTTTCAGTTGACTTCTGGGCTTCAGGACTATGCTGCTATCTGTGGCGTGCTCTGTACTTCACAGGACTGCAGCACTCCACCAAAAGGATGGCCCTGCTGCCTGAAGCCTGCCTTGGGCCCGCAATGGACAGCCCTACTGCTTGACACCTCCTTTTCTGTTTGAACCCAAGACTTAAAGAGTGACTTCAAGGGTTGATTGGTTGGCCTCCTGATCAGTGCATCAGTAACAGAAATACTTCTAACCATTTGGAACCCAGCCTGAGTGTGTCATGGACCCTTGGAAGTGGTGTTAAAGGTGGACAATTACACAACTTCAGATACTTTTCAGCCAAAAAGTGCCTGAGAAGCAAGGACCTACCTGCTTGCCGATCTGCCAAACGTGCATCACCAATCAGCTTGTGTTTGTGGTAGCTGCTGCTACGTTTTTTCCACATCAGCAAAACTGTTCAACGGCTCATGGTGCCTGGCACACGGTGCATGGATGTTTATAAAATACCCTTTTCTGCTGCGGCTTGTGCAATAGCCCTTTTTGAGGCTGCAGCAGAAGCCCCAGTAGAAAAAGTTATTTTACCAATGGTACAGTGGTTGTATCATAATAGGATGGGCGGGACCGCCGACACATTGTTAGATGGTCACCTGCCCGCGATGATGGCGGTTGAACGCTTATCCGACCGCCATCGTATTCAGGCCCTAAGTTTGAAAATAGAAATATTCACTTCCACTTCGTCCACCAGCTCCCTGACCAATCCACTTTTCCCTCAGACACTTGTTGACTGTTTTGCCGCGCTGAAGTTTAATTTCTCAAGACATTTTTCTTCAAAATGTATTCTAACTCCAAAAGAAGGTGAGACCGAGCCCAGTCCACTTTTGTGTATCTGAACAGCACTCTTTTGCAGTCAGCCATGATTTTTGTCTTACTCCAGTCTCGCCTGGCTAGATGTCCATGGTTGTTTGATCTTTTATGCATTATGTTTCAATTGAAACTTTCAAAAATTAAATCTCAGATTCTACTGATTGGATGTTTGTTTTGTTGGTGTCAAACAATTTATATAAATGTATTCAATTTTTCTAAATTATTGTGGAATTTAGTTTTCACTTTATTACTATTTAAGTGCTGCATAAATTCATTACACATTGCCTTTCAATTAAGCGTTACTGCTTTTGTGCCAAGCTACCATAGGGTTAAGCACAATGGTTAATGTATTTTTGTGCTTCACCCTGACAAGGATAGTGGCTGTTGCTTTACTTGGGTTTCACAGCCCCCATCAACCAAAATCTCACACTTATGATTAGTAGGCTCCTTACTTTACTTGCTGTAGCCAGGCACATAGCCAAATCAAGTAGTCAGATTTCAACAGATAAATCATTTATACTTCAGACTGAGCGTTTTTAAGAAGTTGTTTATCAATAGCAATTTTCTAAGATGACCATACCATTCTTGTCTAGAAGGTGAGATTAGTAATTTATGTTAGAAATAAAGCAACTAGAGCAATTGAATTCAGGAATATGAAGATGGAATCAGGACATACATCAAACACCAACTCTGACTGTATACTTATTTGTGTACTACCTTCCACAGTGGTACAAACAGACTTTAATTTAATAGGTGGAGGAGTTTAAAATGTGACAAAATCCATTAGACTTTACTGCAAAGTATGGTTTAGAATACATAGAAATGATAGGCATTTATACTGATGGTTTTGTGCCGATCAGTGCCACAGCTTAGTCAGTGAGATTAAGGGGATGGGCATCTCAAATTTGCCAAATATAAAAGCAGTGCCTGCGGGGTGGAGGGGTGAGATGACTAGGGTTATGGATGGACTGTTTCCGTGATAAACAGGATCAGTACTAATTTTCATTAGGTGGCCCTCATTGGAGAGGGGCACAGTGATCAAAAAACAATAGGTTGGAATCTACCCTGAGTTATTGCCACTGGTTAGACTATTTTCAAACATCACCCCATTCCCTTCTGGGTGTTTAATAGCCAGTTGTATACCTGGAACCCTAAGACTAATGCAGATTTCCAAGACTACTTCTGAAGACTACTTCTGACAATGTTTGTGAATTCCAAATCATAGTAAATTTGCATGAAAGGATTACTTCTATGGTTGCGGATGTATTCATTTTTAAAAATTCCAATCACTATATATTTAAGTTTCTGATTCTTGAACAAGTCTAAAGCTCATAGTGAAATGAGAATTACAAGAAAATTAACTTAGACATAGCAGACCCGACCCAGGGCCCCCATATCCAACTATTCACCCAATAATGAATTTGAGCAGTGTTGCACCCCAAACACCTCCCTGAAACCATGCCATTGCCTGCCCCAACTGGGCCTGGTTGTTCTCCCTGCATACCCATGAACAAAGACACATACAACTCACTGGCCTGAAGTCCCTACCCTGGGGTCACTTATTTAAATTAATTTTCACTACAGGTACTCTTCATCTCTGCTAGGATGATAGACTTGTCAAACCAGAACATGGTGCGGGCCCCATGTTTCCATCCACACTTTTTCCAGATCATTTTATGAACTGATTGATGACCCCATGTTCTAAGCCTGAGTTGTAAGCAAAGATGAGTGCATTGGAAAATTAATAGGGTGAGCCAAATCCAGGGTTGAAAATGTATGGCATGTATTACATGCAACACAACTAATATAAAATATGAAACAGTCTCTTCAAAATTCAAGAAAGTGTATTTATTTAACATGCAGATGTGTTTCACCTTTGTACCTCAGATTACCTCACTGCATTGATAGAGATTTGTTAAAAGTAATAGCCTTTAAGCATGAACCTAAAAATAATAATGTGTTGCACCCAAACAACAATGCCATTAGTCAACAAAGACAAAAACAACAGTTGATGGACAGAATGCAGAACAATGTCATACATTCACCCCAGTACAGCGATCTGGGCCTAAATCCATTGTTGTTTTGCTTCCCATGCCATTCCAGTTTGAACCCAGCCATATGCAAATCAGTCTTGACCCTGTGCCCCATGGGAATAGTCCAGCCCGAACTGCCAAGCCAGGTACTGTCTGACTGGAAACAAGTATCCAAGGACCGGTTTCGGGCTTTCAGCCCTCATCAGCCTGGATAGCTTGCTTGCAGTGGAATGGAGAGCTCAGGACTCACGTCTGAGCATACCCATCCCACTCTGTGACTGGGGGTGAATGTTTTGCCATTGTGCAACATTCCGTCCATCATCTTGTGTGTTTTGCTATTCACCCGATGTGGGAAGGGTATGCCCAGACGTGGGTCCCGTGCGCACTGTGCCACTGGAGTCAAGCTATCCTGGCTGAAGAGGGCTGATAGTCAGAAACCGGTCCTAGGATGCTTGATTCCGGTCCAGGGAAGACATGGCTTGGCAGTTCGGGCTGTACTGTTCTCATGAGGCACACGTTCAAGACTGATTTGCATATGGCCATGTCTGAACTGGGGTGGCTAGGTGAGCAAAATAACGATGGATTAAACCCAGATCTGTGACTGGGGGTGAATGTTTTGCCATTGTACAACATTCTGTACATCATCTTGTGTGTTTTGCTGTTCACCCTATGTGGGAAGGGTATGCCCTGATGTGGGTCCCGTGCTCACTTTGCCACTGGAGTCAAGCTATCCTGGCTGAAGACGGCTGATAGCCAGAAACCGGTCCTAGGATGCTTGATTCCGGTCCAGGGAAGACATGGCTTGGCAGTTCGGGCTGGACTGTTCCCATGAGGCACAGGGTCAAGACTGATTTGCATATGGCTATGTCTGAACTGGGGTGGCTTGGTGATCAAAATAACGATGGATTAAACCCAGATCTGTGACCGGGGGTGATTGTTTTGCCATTGTGCAGCATTCCGTCCATCATCTTGTGTGTTTTGCTGTTCACCCTATGTGGGAAGGGTATGCCCAGACGTGGTTCCCGTGCTCACTACGCCACTGGAGTCAAGCTATCCTGGCTGAAGACGGCTGATAGCCAGAAACCGGTCCTAGGATGCTTGATTCCAATATGGGGAAGACATGGCTTGGCAGTTCAGGCTGGACTGTTCCCATGAGTCACAGGGTCAAGACTGATTTGCATATGGCCATGTCTGAACTGGGGTGGATTGGTGAGCAAAATAACGATGGATTAAACCCAGATCTGTGACTGGGGGTGAATGTTTTGCCATTGTGCAACATCCCGTCCATCATCTTGTGTGTTTTGCTGTTCACCCTATGTGGGAAGGGTATGCCCAGACGTGGGTCCCGTGCTCACTACGCCACTGTAGTCAAGCTATCCTGGCTGAAGACGGCTGATAGCCAGAAACCGGTCCTAGGATGCTTGATTCTGGTCCAGGGAAGACATGGCTTGGCAGTTCGGGCTGGACTGTTCCCATGAGGCACAGGGTCAAAACTGATTTGCATATGGCCATGTCTGAACTGGGGTGGCTTGGTGAGCAAAATAACGATGGATTAAACCCAGATCTGTAGTTCTGGATGCCTTCGCTGAGGTGGCTGGTTTCAAAGTTAATCTCAACAAATCCGTAGCACTTGACCTCTCACTGGAAGCGTCCACAAGGGCGCACTTGCAGGGCCTGTTCCCCTTCCCATGGGCATCTGAGGCTGTCCCTTATTTGGGTATTCAGCTAGCACCTACACTGCATAGCACGGTCCGCCTTAACTACACGAAACTTAGGCAAACGATTAGTTCGGAGCTAGGCCGATGGAAGCACCTTCTGTGTCATGGCTCGGCAAGGTGGCAGCGGTCAAAATGAAGATTCTACCGCAAATCTTGTATTTATTCAGGGCTATCCCTATGAGACCACCGGAGGGTTGGATTCGTCAAACCCAAGCTGAACTAGCCCAATTCATATGGAATGGACGGCGCCCGCGCATGAAGCTGCGCCTGGCAACATTGCCTCCTGAATACGGAGGGTTGGGCCTTCCGGACCTGTTACTATACTACCAGGCGGTGCAGTTAAGGACGCTCGTGGAGTGGAGTAAATGGCAGTCGGAGAAGCACTGGCTCTTCCAAGACCAAGCGGTGGCGGGTCGCACTCTGCAGGAGGTCCCTTTCCTGCGGCGGCAGCATCGACCCCCGAATCTCTATGCCTCCTTCATCACGAGAACGCCTCTGGAGGAGTGGGATTGGGTGAGCATACCGCATGAACTAACATCCTTCCCGTCCCCACTGACGCCTCTGGTATCTAACCCGGACTTTAGTCCTGGCATGGACGGAGTGGCATTCGCGAAATGGGGCCCGGCGGGTTGTAAGGTGTTGTCCCATATATACGCTAAGGAGGGGGTCATCCCCTTTGATGCCTTTCGCCGGCAATTTTGCTTGCCTGAGGGGGAACGGCTACGTTACCTCCAGGTGCGACACTGGGCACTCCATCCCACCGTTAGAGCCGGGACTGACCGCAGACTCACCGAATATGAGTACTGGCTCCTTTCGAGGAAGTCTGACCGCAACTTAATATCGGACCTTTATCGCATGCTGTTGGGCAGGTACACACACATTCACAACGCGGGGAGAGCACGGTGGGAGAGGGATCTTGGGCGCGAGCTGAGTAATAAGGAGTGGGAGGGCATTTGTTATAGGGCCCGTCATTCTGCCCATCACATGGGCTTAACAGACACCCTCACTGAAATTGCCACGTACTGGTATTACACCCCTGAAAAACTACACGAGATGGACCACACACGGGACACACTCTGTTGGCGGGGATGTGGGGAGAGGGGTACACTAGTACACCTATTGTGGGACTGTTCTCACCTACAGGGGTATTGGAAACAGGTGCTAGATGAGGTGGACCTCCATTTGGACACTACCATCCCGAGGTTCCCTGCTTATGTGCTGCTGGGCTCTCCCAACCCCATCACCTACCCGCTGCGCTCCCACAGAGGAAGGTTGATAGCTATAGCCCTGGGATCGGCGACGCAGAATATTCTCACTTATTGGCGCACTACACATGTCCCCACTTTTCAGGGCTGGTTGCACCGTCTCTGGCATGTCTTGGGGATGGAGAAATTGTCACTGATTGCCAAAGGGGAGGGAGACAAATACCCAGAATTATGGCGACCCTTCTTGACGCTTTTAGCTTCTGAATTCAGAGAGGTGACATGCCCTAGATACTTACGCCTGCTCCGGCTGTCCCAGCCTGATGTTGGACAACCTGAGGCCCGAGAGATCGCTACTCAGTAGTAGAAAGTTGGACCTGGAACTGGGGTGGGGGTGGGGGTGGTTAGCTGGGGGGTGGTGGGCATGGGGTCATTCAGTTTGGTTTTTGTTCCTTTTCCCTTTTCTGGACACTGCTAAGTAGCCTCGACGCGGACCCGGTCCATGAAGCTGTTACCTTGAGGTGGCGTTCCATTACTCCGAGCCACAGTCAATGGTACTTTGGAAGCCTTCTGCTGGCGCTTGGACCAATCACCGGGGTCTGCAACACACGATTGTCTATGCAACTCACCCTCCCCTTTTCTTGTTTAAACCTGTTGTTAAAAGCTGCATTAACGCTGGCCGAGCTGAATGTTGATGCTACGCCAGCTTGTCAAGCATGTTGGTATGTCAAATTTGATGCGCAGCGCAATAAACAAAATTTATACATAAACCCAGATCTGTGACTGGGGGGAATGTTTTGCCATCATCTTTGTGTTTTATTAGTCAACAAAGAGGCACGTCAGTAGTCATGTAAACCCTAATGAGGCCCCTTGCGCCGGCGGAACGTCACTTTTAGTGACGTTCCACGGCGCAGAAACCTGCGTGATATTTATCAGGCAGCTATATGAGCCACTTTTTTGTCTTAATGCTGCCTGATAAATACCAGTCCCTTTATCGCAGTGTCCTGAGTTAAAGGGGCGTGCAATGGGTGTTTCTGGGGGCGTGCCCAGCAGCATCCATGGCCTTTGGACACTGCCCCAGATTTATGAGAAATCGTAAATCTGATACAGTGCCAAACGCTTATGCCTCCCCAGGGAAGGCGTAAGGAGGCGCAACGAGGAGAAATATCTTTTTCTCCTCATTTTTCCTTTTTCCATCTGTGCTGCAGAACACATAGAAAGAGGAAAACCCTCTTGTGATTATTTTTTTACAGAAAGAGTTCCCTTCCTGTACAAAAATAATCATCCCGCAACGCAGGCACAAGGGTGCAAAGGTGCCTGCATTGGCGCATGGCAGCCCATTGTGCGCCGGAACAGGGGAAAAGGACGGGAATGCGCCGTATCTTACAGATACAGCGCATTCCTACCTTTTCTTTCTTTTCTTTTGCCATAGAGAAGCGCCGCAGGAAGGCCTGCTGCGCTGCTCTACTGCAAAACCTCATAAATGAGGCCCTAAATGTGGCCCAGATTCATATTATAGATGGAGTTACATTATGGTCTATTAAATCAAACATAGAAGCGCTTATACAGCTCATATCCCGAACTCAGGTTTTTGAAAGTGCTCTCATACGTGATAACAAAGAAAATGCAGTTTCTGTGAAATAAAATGTTTGTCTAGCGTCACACAATGCGAACAAGAAGGGAAATCGGTCTTGATTCCAGATTATCTTGCTTCACATTTTGAAATTAAGCTGTAGAAAATTAGAAATATTGATGTACATAAGCAACGTTCATTTCCCTTTTCCCACTCCTCTCCCTGCGCGTACCATGAATACCGTAAAGCATTAACTACATCCTACTGCCAGCAAAGGCCTGTACCCATGTATACATGACAGCCATTTTAGGCACCCTGGCCCTTTTGCCCGCCTAAGATTAGAATCACCGGCTCCCCATCTGCGTGTATTCGAAATCTCTCTCCCTCACATGCATAAACCATGAAACCCTCTCCCTTTTACACGACCCTGCCCTGAAAGGCAGCCCCTTTTGCTCGACCCACGCAAACCCCCCATTCCCTCTTGAAGAGGCATCCTTCGCCTTAGCGGACATAGCCCTCCCCAGCTGCACCCGACTGCCCCCGCTCTCTCATGTACGGGTCATAAGATCTATCTCTCTCTCTCTCTGTGTGACTCTGTCCCTGTGTCCACCCCGGCTCCCCCTCCCTTCTCCTCACACAGGCAAGTCATAAACCTTCTTTTGCAAGACCCTGTCCTTGAGAGTCGCGGCCGCGCCTGACCAACACCTCCTTCCCTTCCATGAATGCCCCTCTGTTGACAAACCTTCCCTCTGCGCCTGATTGTCCATGCGGCATGAATACCACTCCTTTGATGACCCCTTCCCCCTAGTCCAGCTGACCACACATGTCCGAGGCCATCGCCTGAGCCAGGAGATACCATTTACTGCCCTTATTGTATGAAGTCACTCCTCTTCAAAGGACCCTCTATTGGTCTTAGCCACCCCACCCCTTGGGCTATGATCAGGCGTACACATCCTACGAAACACTCAGCTGCGTGATTGCCCTCCCCTCTTATCAGCAGGTCAAGGGTTCCCATTGTGAATGTATGTGGGGTAGGATCACCACGAGGATTATAGGGATGTCTTTCTTTTGCGTCATACTGACCTGATTGTATTATCAAGTGTTTTGTAGGATATAAAAGCAAGAGTCTCAGCTCACTCGTCAGAGCACCTCCCGAAAGACACTGTGTTTCGTGTCCGAAATGACATGCTCTCCTCATGAGAAATAAACTCTGTTCTTGATTCCTGCTTCCAGCGCCCGTCTCTTTATTTTGGTAACTGATCAACATGGGAACTAAGAGGCGGTTTGCGCCAGCGGCCTGGGCATCGATAAGATTATGGGCTCGTTTTCTACAATTGGCGCCCAACGTTGGGCCCATCAGTGACATGGGGTGCGGTAAGAGAGATCCAGACGAAGAAGTGAACATCTAAATGATCGGAGCATGCCTGCCTTGAGAGGGCTCTCGCCCGGCTGCCGATCGACAGAGCTTCACCAATTCTGAACGGACCTCTCTTGAAGTGACCTATTGTCCTGACTGGAATCCCACAGGAATGCTACATGGAGTAAGAGAACGAACAGGCGCTGGAGGAGGAAATCGAAGAACTGTCCGTATGGTCCGGTCCGGGTAAGATTAAGTAGGGCGTTTTTACGCCTGATTGGTAGGGTGGTTCTATCCACCTGATTGATTGATTGTTTGTATTGAAAATCGGTATTTGTATACCGAAATTGTTGGTATTGGTTCATTTAGCTTTGAGAGCTACTTGACATATTGGTTCTCTTCTGAGAACGAGACATTCTCTATTTTCAAACAGCGGCGAATAGGAACGTCGTCCCTCTTTGCAGATAGAGAAGGGTGGGTAATACAGACTTTTGTCCCCGGTATTAATCCGTCATGCCTACTTTTCTCCCCACTGAATTGTTTGAAGTCGATTGATAATCGATTGTTGTTCTTTAAGAATTGTTGAAGTCGATTAATAATCGATTGTTGTTCTTTGAGAATTGTTTGAAGTCGGTTGATAGTCGATTGTTGTTCTTTGACATCTTCCCTGTCTACAAACTGAGACGAGTAGAAATATTCTGTCTTCCTTTTTGGATAGCGAAGGGCAGGTAATGCAGACATTTGTCCCCGTTGTAATCCGTCATGCCTGTTTTTCTCCCCACTGATTGGTTGGTTGCCTGGACATTGTTGTTCCAGGAATTGTTTCGTTTGAGGTATTTTCTGCCTGCAAACAACGTGGAATAGAAATATTCTATCTAGTCTTTGCAAGTAGTAAAGGGTAGGTTATGCCCCTTTGTGAATTCGTCAGTCCTACCCACTCCCCACTGTTTGGGGGGTAGCTCGCATGGTCCGCCCAGGAGACTACCCTTATGGAGGACATATACTCCCCGCTCATGGGCCATTTAGTGGAGGTAGACCATCTGGTCCGTCCAGGAGGCTACCCTAGTAGATGGAAGTACATCGCTCGGTCTGTCCAGGATGATACCCCAATGAAGGAATATATGTTCCCCTTTTGATCGATAATCTCGTTCCACCCCGGACCATTTATTGGAGGGAACTCGTCTGGTCCGCCCAGAAGTACCCCCTAGTGAAAAGGACACATAAAAATATGAAGTGATCACCGTTCCCTACTAACAGAAAGCCTTAGCTCGAAACACGCTAAGGAAGAGAAAGAAAACTAAAAAGAAATCAGGCTAAGTCAGTAACCCCCTGATGAGCTTTTGACTTCACTAAAAATAAGAAACATTAGAAATAGTTCATAATAAGAAATATAAAATGGCGAAAAGTTTGGCAGCAAAAATAGCCACGAGGTAGCTAGGCTTCAACGCCTGTTCCTGCTCCCAACATGCCTGCCTCATTGCCCGCCACGCCTAAATAACGATCACATGAAATAGAAACAATCCAATAGGTACCTACCCCCATTCCGGAAGCTCCCAAAATGCAACAGGTCCGCGGTTACGCCCATCCGGAAGGTGAGGCCTCGAGGCACGAGGGGCTCGCCTGACCACGGTCGGGAGGAGATGATGTTGGGCAGGCGGTCCAAAGAATGGCAGAGTCCTCTCCTTCTCTCCTCTTCCGCTGCCCCGCAGGCCACGGGGGGGGGCTGTCTTGCTTCAGCCACCGACCCCCCCCCCTTCTGTCTCTCGCCTGGTCCGACCCACGAAGAAGGCCGAAGCCAGGGGCGAGAATGGCGGCAAATCAAGTAGTCCCGCCACATGTCAAATTCCTGGATAGTTACAGGTAGTGCCGCCACATGTCGACGTCTGGACAGTTGCAGATAGTCCCGCCATTTGTCAAGAGAAAGGGGGGGGCTGTCTTGCCTCAGCCACCGACCACCCCCCCCATCTTCAATAGCCAGCACGGCCAATATCGAAACGACGGAGCCGAATAACGGCGCGGGGTCGCTGGAAGGGGGAGGTGACGCGAACGAGCCTCCCCCACCTCCCTCCAGGTGGAGGCTTCCAGCGACACCCCAATGCTCTTACTTAAAGAGGGTCAACATCATAAAGTGGTCTTCTGCCCAGGACGGGCACACGCTCCATGCCTTCTCCCCTCAACCTTGAAGATTCTATAAGAGCCGGGGGGGCACCTCGATCCCTCCGCATGGGTGCCCCCGCCCCCTTCACTGGGAACCACGACACCGGTGCAACTCCTGCCGGCACCAGCCTCGGATTGGAAATGGCTAAAATGAAGTCACGGCACGGGCTTGTTCAGTTCCGGAGGAACGCCAGGATGACCCGGTAGGAAAATTATTGCCGCCCTTCCCACTCTTTTGACTCATGGTCCACATTTGCTAAACTATTAACCACATAGCGCAAAACTTTTTGAACTACCAACGGAAAGTTCTGGGCCAACCACGCGAGACTAGAGACTCTCTGACTGTACTGGAACTTGCCTGACCCCACCTAAAATGGCGCCGCCGCAAAATGAAACGTACTTTGAATAAACTCTGTTGCACCCAGATTACGCAGCTTGTTGTCCCGAGATCTATGTGCAGTTTTTTTTTTTTTTTGGATAATGAAAGTAGATATGAAGGGCGTTGAGTATGTGCTTGGATAATGAATTGACTCAGGGTGGGTACTGATTATGATTTGGAAAATGAATTGGTGTAACTTAGATAACGAACGAGTATTGGATAATGAATTTTTGAATTAATTAAAAATGAATTCTTGAACATGCATCATGCTTGCTCTGTAAGGAAATTTTAATACGATTTCATTTGCACTGCTGCACTTTATGCAATGAACTGCCACCAATTTCGTTTATTAAAAGTATTTTGAAGAAGAAAGAATGGTCGTAGCAGTTGCATTAATGAGTTTTTGATGCCTTACTACTGTGAGTGAAGAATAAGCATGATGAAGGATGTAGATCAAAAGGGATCAGATATTTAGCAGCTACATTATGTATCGCAGGCAGCCAGGAAAAGTGTTTTAGACACCCTTAAAACGTCACCACAGAAATGTCACCTGGCCGTCACCCTTACACCCGACAGAGAGGGTTACGACCGAGTAACTCATGTAGATATGTAGATCGTCAACGATCATCTATCTGACATTACTGGTCCCTCTAGGCTTAAACGCCGAGATGGTAAAGAAATGCAGTACGCGGAGATAGGTCGAGTAGGTGGTAGGTAAAAAAAAAAAACATTTTTGGACTACTACATGCTGATGTACTTTGAATGCTGCCCCCCCCACCCCCTTCTTTCTCCTCCCTGCTGCAGGTCACGTCAGAACGTCGGCTGAAGTGAGGAAGAGCAACGGTCGGACCACCGACGAAAAAGGGGAAAGGGGAAATATGTGTTTAGTCGTTATAACAATAAGTTTTTAAAAGACGTAGGCTTAACATGACTGTTCCTCCTTAGGACATAGCGACTGAGAGGATGGACTGACATAGAAACTGGACAGGTACTGAATGACGAAAAATTGACTAGAAATGACGTGTTAAATAATGTAACTGGACGTTTGACTACGTAGGGAAAGGACAAAGAAAAATTATACGGGCAAGGGTTGCCACAGCACCACCCGTCTAGGAAGTTAGAAATGTTGCTGATGTTCAAAATGCGCTACCCCCTTTTCTCACACTCTTATAGATATAGCCAAGCTGTCCGACTGTTTTCCCGATCAATACTAGCCGTTGCCTCAGCCTGAAGAACTTCCCACCAAAGGAGGAAACAGAAAGATGGCTTAAGATCCAACCATGGGTAACTAGCACGACCAGGTTAATTACTGATCGACCAACCGAGGTGTGAGTATTGGTAATAGGGAACGCTCGCAGGCGTGACAAGCGAGAAGGGAAAAAGGGGGAAGGGTAGAAAGAACTAGGCACGTAAATAAATAGGATAGTAAACATACGTGGGATATATATATATATAAAAACAGATCTTGTAGGCTAACAATTGTTTCCTGTCTTGTCGTGAATGTCTTATATATGTGTAATACATGTGCCGTCTTCCCTGTCTGAGTTTGTGTATAATGTACGGATTTATGTCTTCCCTCTGTCTGTATCTGCATGTTACCTAACCTTTGCTGTTCTGTGTTGTGAGCGCACTAAATGACCTATTTTTGTACACGTCTCTCTCTCTCCCTCTCTCTCTCTCTCTCTCTCTCTCTCTCTCTCTTTCTCTCTCCCTACATGTCATACGTGTACCGAATGGCTCGTTTAGATTGCGGACGACTCTCACTCTCTATGAGAGTCTTCCTATTTTCTCTCTCTCTTTTGGTAAAATTGTGCCCCACCGGCACCAGTCTGATTGGATATTTATTGAACGCGAAGGTGTTCAGCGAAATTGACTGAAACTAAAATGATTGTACCTTGCCATATTACTGCCTCTCCTTTCTGCAAAATGAATGAACTTGAATTGGCTGAGAAGGAAAGGACAGGTAAGACGACTAAGGTCCCCCAAATGTGGCCATTTATAGGGGAACTGTAAGTCAATGGCACCTTATGTCTGTTCTTCAGAGACAAACGCCAACGTCCAGATTGAACCCCCAACGCCCGGATTGCCCCACCCCCCCTTTTTTTGCACCCAAGCGCAAGCGCCCGAAGCATCCCCGCCTCATTTTGATAAACCCCAATTGCTGTCCCGAATATAAACTTGATGCACATGAGTAGCTGTTGACCCTCGAAAAGACCCTGTTTTGCCTGACTCTCGAAAATGGCACCCCCGCCCTGTTCAAAAAGGTTAGCCAGTCCTGATGGGAAATGCTCTGTAAATGCTAAATATGATGTAATACACAATTTATGGGAACCCCATTTACCACACTTGATTTATAAATAAGACAATGGATAGACCTGCCATGGACCCAGTAGGAATATTGACACATGCACTGCTTGGTAATAGGACCTCTGACTGTGACCAATGAGCGTATCTCCCAAATGCGTAGAATTGGGGGAGGAATTCACATGCGTAGATATCTTCTTCTGCCATTTCTCTAAAAAACTGTTTTGTACCTATTCAAAGATTCACGATCACCGAAGGAGATGGGTCAGATGTGACGTACAGCCTGACTGCAGATCTTGGGACACGCGTGACCTCGACCAAAGGTGGAGCCACAGAGCGACAAGATACGGGACGAGACCGCAATTTCAACGTGGAAAATGAAAAATGACGGGCCGCCTTGAAGCCCTCCGTCTGCTGAACCCACGCGTGCCTGGAGTCTCCGTCCCCCTTCTTTGGGCCCGATTGATGGGCCTGCCTGCTTGTTATCCTTTGCTCCCTTGGTCCCTTTTGCGTGTCCCAGGAACTCTGACCCAACTCCGCCCTCTCACCCATCGACATTTTGAACCACACTCACCCTCTTTTCCACGTGACTTTTTGCCAAGGGAAAGAACTGCATTCCACTGGGAATAGGGTGCTGCCATAGAACTATGGGTGCCGAGCATAAGGCGCCACCAACCGGATTGTTTAGGGAACAGGACTGTGGTCTAACAGCAGAGGACTGACCGCACCCTGCAACGCGAAAGGATAGAACAGAGCTGGACCTATAGCTCCACCGCCGGTGCTCAACAGCGCCAACGAAAGTACTCGGACTAGAGCCTACCAGTGATGGCTCACTGACAAAAAGACACTGGGACGAAGAAATATTGTATATTGAACTGAATTCCGCTCTCAACTACCTGGTCAAAACTGTTCATTGGTTACATTTTTTAGTCAGAAACATTTATGCTATGTAGTGCTTTGAAATGGTAGGAACTTGACAAATGCAATCTCCTATGTGCCGTATTCTACCAAACACATCAACTGTCCATGATTATATACCATATGCTAATATTGACAATGCTAATTCTGCGACCGTGCCTGTTTATATGTACCATCATCGATCACGAAAATGAACTTTTGCTATGTATAAAGGGGCGACTGTAGAAAATTAGAAATATTGATGTACATAAGCAACGTTCATTTCCCTTTTCCCACTCCTCTCCCTGCGCGTACCATAAATACCGTAAAGCATTAACTACATCCTACTGCCAGCAAAGGCCTGTACCCATGTATACATGACAGCCATTTTAGGCACCCTGGCCCTTTTGCCCGCCTAAGATTAGAATCACCGGCTCCCCATCTGCGTGTATTCGAAATCTCTCTCCCTCACATGCATAAACCATGAAACCCTCTCCCTTTTACACGACCCTGCCCTGAAAGGCAGCCCCTTTTGCTCGACCCACGCAAACCCCCCATTCCCTCTTGAAGAGGCATCCTTCGCCTTAGCGGACATAGCCCTCCCCAGCTGCACCCGACTGCCCCCGCTCTCTCATGTACGGGTCATAAGATCTATCTCTCTCTCTCTCTGTGTGACTCTGTCCCTGTGTCCACCCCGGCTCCCCCTCCCTTCTCCTCACACAGGCAAGTCATAAACCTTCTTTTGCAAGACCCTGTCCTTGAGAGTCACGGCCGCGCCTGACCAACACCTCCTTCCCTTCCATGAATGCCCCTCTGTTGACAAACCTTCCCTCTGCGCCTGATTGTCCATGCGGCATGAATACCACTCCTTTGATGACCCCTTCCCCCTAGTCCAGCTGACCACACATGTCCGAGGCCATCGCCTGAGCCAGGAGATACCATTTACTGCCCTTATTGTATGAAGTCACTCCTCTTCAAAGGACCCTCTATTGGTCTTAGCCACCCCACCCCTTGGGCTATGATCAGGCGTACACATCCTACGAAACACTCAGCTGCGTGATTGCCCTCCCCTCTTATCAGCAGGTCAAGGGTTCCCATTGTGAATGTATGTGGGGTAGGATCACCACGAGGATTATAGGGATGTCTTTCTTTTGCGTCATACTGACCTGATTGTATTATCAAGTGTTTTGTAGGATATAAAAGCAAGAGTCTCAGCTCACTCGTCAGAGCACCTCCCGAAAGACACTGTGTTTCGTGTCCGAAATGACATGCTCTCCTCATGAGAAATAAACTCTGTTCTTGATTCCTGCTTCCAGCGCCCGTCTCTTTATTTTGGTAACTGATCAACATGGGAACTAAGAGGCGGTTTGCGCCAGCGGCCTGGGCATCGATAAGATTATGGGCTCGTTTTCTACAAAGCTACCAGATATATATGTCGGCATTTCTCTCTCCCAGGTTGTACACCAAAAGTCGTTTATTCTCGTCTGAAAAACTGATGCAGACTAGCAGATCCAACCAACTCTGGGCCGAAAGACCCAAGTACAAAGACAAGAATGCACTTATTTGTGGGGTGTCAAACCCCAAACACCCCCTGCAGCTATGCACCTGATGCCGATATCTAGATATATTTCCTCACATTTTTCTCTAAAGGCATGGTTATGCATTTGAAGGCACACAAGATCTTCGCTATTTTGGGAAAGCAAAGAGATGGTTTGAGGAGAAGATGAATTAACTACTGTGGACATTGAAGAAAGAGCTCTGTTGGCAATAGCATCTCAAAATATCACAGATACGTTCTGAAATGTGGCTCATGCTGCCAGGCTGAGTTACTTGCTCCTCTTATCTTGAATAAGGGTGCAGGGGAAGCAGCTATAAAACCAGTCAATGCAGTCAACTACTAAAAAGACAAACAGGTAGATGCATCAAGCATTTTTGCGAGCGCAAACGGTGTGAATCGCAAAAATCGGCTGTTTGCGCCCGCAAAAATGGCATTTGAGATGCATTGAGGGTTCATGCACTCCCAATTTAAGAATTCGCAAATATTTGCGAGTTCTCAAATTGCGATTGCATTTAAGGAATCACAATTTGCGATTCCTTAAATGCAATGCATGAACCATTCCAAGATTGCGAATTCGCAATCTGGGGTCGCTATTTACAGCGAAGTCAAACATCGTGGTAAATAGCTTAAACTTAGAAATATGCACTTTAGTGCATTTTTTTAAGTGCTATATTACACACACACATGTCCTTGGGACATGTGTGTGTGCAACACCAGTGAACATTGCCATTTCAAGGGTGCAGCAGGGTGTCCTTTGGACACCCTGGCACCCTTGAAATTGCGGCACATTTGCTATTTCGCAATTTGCCTAAAGGCCCATAGGAATGAATGGGAAAGCTATTCCTTATTTGCGATTCGCAATTAGCGAATCGTAAATAAGGAATCAGTGGGAATCGCAAAAAAAATTGCGATTCCTACATGCATCCCGTTTTGCGAGTCTGTAATAGCGAATCCTTAAAATTCGCTATTAAGGACTCGCAAAACATCCCTTTGATGCATCTGGGGGAAAGTATCACAAAGTTGCGTGTAGGGTATTCAAGACTCGGGCCACATGTATGAAAGTTTTTTGCATTTGCAAACAGCGCAATTCGGTAATATGAGCTTTTTCTGAATGCAAAATATCCTTTTACGATGCATTAAAGGCTTTGTCATCAAAAATTGTGATTATGTAAAATTGCTACTACAAATAGGAAATCGCATATTCCGATTCTCTTAGCACATGAATGAAGTGAAGCATTTTCCAAATGCAAACTGTGCATTTAGGAAAATTCAATTACCATTGACTTCAAGTCGAAGGTATCCATGTGCAAATTTTGAAAAATGCACAAAACTGCATTTTTGAAAGTGCCATGTAACACAAAGATGGCCATAGGGCATGTGTGCACTTTAAATGTGCAAATTTCTTTTTTGGGGGGTGCTTCAGGGGGGCCTTCGGTCCCCCAGGCACCCTTGGCTCTTTGCATGCGCTAATTTGCTGCAATTACCTGCCATTTGCACCTATGAACCATTCGAAAAGAGTAATATTACCTAATTGCAATTCACTATTTACTGGTAATCTTAAGGAATCGCAAAATCTTTGGCGATTCCTTACATTTTGCAATTGCTAAATAGCGATTCCATAAAAAAGGCTTTTTGGTCATTGAAAAATGCTTATTTGATACTTATGGCTCTCAGTCCTTTCACATTCACTGTTTAAACTCTACAGTGATACGGGAGATGCACACCTTTTAAAAACAGATTTGATTTTCATTTTGTAAAACATAAACTTTCAAAAACATACTTTTACAAATCTTTCATTGTATATCCATGCCCAATTTGGACGAGAAATAAGTTGGACTCATGAACTGCTGCCACCTCAGATGGTGTAATTCACATTATTTTAAAGAGCTGTGAGACAATGTTATAAATGCGTCAGATTATCCCTCTTGACAGCAAGCAGCGGTGTCACCAAAATAAAGTTTAGTAGTCATAACAGAAAGCGACAAAGTGTTTCTATTGGCAAGAAAAAAGAAATCATGTGCTGGTACAACCTTTCTGGAAGAACACATTAAAAAGTATTTAGAACTTTTTTAATGGCCAGCTTCCCTTCGGCAACTGCAACAAAATAAAACATTGTTGAGCCACATTTTGGGAACAATAGTAGCAAATGGTGTGAAGGACACTCGTTGATGTCACTACAAGTATTGGTATTGGTCATACCAGAGAATACGTTGGGCACAAAGTTAAAATCGTACTTGAGCCCCAACTGAGGCAAACAAAATATATAGATTTTAAAAAGTTTCTCTTAATATCCATCCTCCCAGTGATAGACTGTTAAAGTGCAAATTAATTAGTGTGGCAATGCTGTCAGATATTTACCAATCACGTGATGCCCAACCATGTTTTAATTACTTAATAGGAAATGTAACCATCTGAAAGAGTAAACGTGATCAGGGATAAGGCAGGGAACAGAAACAAAAGGACAATTTCCCAGGTTAGTGACTGTAAAATACATCTCTGAGACCGTTGTTGTAATCCTGGAATTTATGACAATAAGAATGTTTGTCTAATCTAGAACATGTCAAAAGCTTTGTCTAAAAGTCTTATATTAAGGAATAGCTGTTTTCCGGATGTTTTTAAATAAAAATTCCTATTTGCCCAAGGTAGTTCTTAGTGAAAACAAGCTTCTAATGGATATATATTCTGACCTACATTCAATGTAATTAATACAAGTTAGAGACATCTGCTATTAAGGGTAATTGAACAATGTAACTGAGTGTCCATTAAAGAGATTTTAATGTTCTGGTCTACACCCATTTAAAACACGACAGGGTTGCCTTTCTACTAGAGCAATAGATGGAGGTGGTGTGAGGCAAAACAGAATTCACACTTTTTTGTTCTGGTCTACCTCAAGTTTAATAAAATGTAGGCAAGCCATGTGTGCGTGTGATGGAACACAAACTTGACAGGGATTCTTTTTCTGCCCAACCATGCAAGTAATTTAAAAATGTTAGAGCCATTTGCCAAATGTAGTGACTAACATTAGTTGAGGGACCTCACACTTCAGAAAGGTTACCAGTCGGCAAAAACAACCATTTAAAAAATACCAACAACAGAGCTATGTTTTGCACATGTAGAGACTAGTGACAAATGCGTTACCTATTTAACCAGAACCATGTCATTTTCCTAAGAGGAGTGACGAGTTGTGTGAAGTATAATAATCACGAGACGAGATAAACTATATTCAAAAATTCAAGCCACTCTGCCGTTTGACTATGAACTGTCGTGGTACACTGTTCTAGGGCCAGCTTCCTCTTCTTTCGAGCCTAAAGCCAGTGGTTAATTATTTGTTGTTCCCTTATCACTAACCTATAAAGATTATAATGATACATGCCCCCGGTCCCTTTAAAGTTAGTTACGTTTATGGCCACTCCTAAACTGTCCTGCTTTGGTTAAGCTGGGTCACATTACTCTTCCAAACAATCCTGCCAATCCCAAGAACTGTTTTGGGTCTGAGAATTGTATTTCACACCTCATCAAATCAGCACTCAAAGCTGCTGGGAGGCCAATGCTAATTAGCTTGTAGGGGTTTCAGAAAGGAAAAGTGTAACTTTTTATAAATTCCTTTTTCTATATACTTATCAAAATCCAAATTCACTACATGAATGGATTTTTAATAAATATTAGAAACAGTGGTTTATCCATCTCTGCATCATATTCCAAACCCACAATAAGGAATTGACAAATTAATGGTATTTTACCTTTTTTCAGCCCTAGGAGTGAAAATAGCTTTTGCGGGCTGATCTCCGCAGAACCCTGCAAAAATGTGATTTGTACAGTTTCCACTTTTAAATATCAGGCTTCCTACATTGTGGGCAATAAGGCCTACTTAGGGGTGACAATATTTAAACCCAGATTTGTCCTATTCTCAAAATGATTATTTGTCAGGACTGCCTGTAGGTTTATACATTGTGGGCTTGATTTCATGTTTTCTATGTCAGCCTACTAAATGGCACAATATAAGCTGCAGTCCAGTGGTGACATGTAACTATCTATGCAATAGACTTACACCATACACCATGGCCTTACAGTAAAGTTAAATATTCCAATTTGGATACAGCCATTTTAATCACATTGTATGGGTCATAGCACATGCACTGGGGACTGGATGGCTGTGTCCCAGTAGACAGAGTTTGAAAACCAGCTGCATCAGTCCATAAACAAATAGGTGTGACAATGCTAAAGGGATAAATCATATTAAAGGAGAGAGAGAGAGGGATTGAACTTTCATATGTCCTCCAAAGGCAATTACATACAGCAAAATACACAAAAGGGACCCCCTCTGTTAATTCAACTGTCAAAAACAGGCTGGGGACCGTGGGAAAGAAACAGCAAAATTAATGAAAGAAAGGTCCTACTTTCCTGAGTTACTTATCACACAGGAATAAATCCTATTGTGGCCAGATCCAAATCAATTTTGAAAAATTTATTTAATAAAATACAGATTTCTTTCCCTTCTTGCGGCTGTATTTTCTGAAGCAGCACCGCTGTGCAGGAGAAAAATCCTGACGCACAGCCCTGTGTGGCTGAAGAAACTGACAGAGCACCTACCAGTGGCCTGTAGAACCGCTGCAAGCTGAGTTCAAGGCACAGGACTCTAAAGCCTGAGACCCCTGCACCGACTTCAACACAGGCCTTGCTGTGCAGCTGTAAGAAACAAAGCATCATGGGCCAGCGGCTGAAGAAATGTTTGTCGCCGCCGCATCGCCCTCCGGCGCTTCCCAAATTTCCAAGCATTGTGCCTGTTTGACACGCATCACTGACACACCACCTGCAAACCAGAACTGTCTTGAAATCGACACCTCACTTCCCCCTACAGTCCAAATTTGACTTTTCTGTTTTCCTGCATGCAGCAGAACTGTCGCATTGCCTCTCCAAGTACTCAGGAACTGATGCATTGCTGTGTTTTCCGAGGCTTCCCTCCTCTGCAGCTGTTTTGCCTTGTGTATGTTTACACACCTTGGGTAAAAATCACGAATTTATAGTTTCCTGTGGACATGCTTGCTTGGAACCTTTTAAAAGTCATATTTTGAGTTGTATATGTTGGATTTTTTTCATTTGGTCTTGTTTGGTTTGTATAAAGATACTTTGATTTTCTAACCTGTGTACATTTGTTGTGTTTCACTGTATTACTGTGTATGTTATGTTCACATGCTTTACAGATTGCTTCTTAGATAAGCCTATCTGCTCTTGCCAAGCTACCAAGGGGGTGAGTGGAGGTTATCTAGGTGTGTAACTCCCTTATCCTGACGGGAACGACTACTTGACCAGGTTGCATACCACTGACAAATAGACATCCCCATTTCTAACCGGTCCTTTCTCCTTGCACCAAAGCGGACCAAACCTGGATAGCTTGCCTAACCAGAACGCGGATGAATAGCACACCCTTTTTGGTACACTATTGTATAGTTCTGGAAAATATGTTAAGGCAGGCAGTGGTAAGAGGGCTCCCTCATTTCTGTTTTCTTTGATAAAAACATACTTTCTGATGTATTAGAGGATGTGCACATCAAAGATCGGTAATCACTGCAACAATGCCCTACTTCACTGAATATGAACAATATTGACCTTTTGTTTTTGCCATAGGGACCACAAACTTTGCAAATATACCTAAAATGTGTCTTAATTATTTTAGCCAGCAGGCTGATATTATCCTTCATTGTTCTTTTTAAATATAAAATTGACTCACTCTAATGTTTACTTTTACAGGTCAAATACAAAAAAGATTTTGAAGACAGCAAAGGAAGAGGCTTCAGTATTGTGACTGACACTCCTGAACTGCAACGACTGAAAAAAACGCAGGAACAGATCAGTAATGTATGCTAATATCTAAAATGAGCCTGCCACCTTATAGATAAATATTCTGCCCAAAAGGTTGAAAAACACTTTTGCATGCGGCGGAAGTGCTGCTTGGTTGCTCGCCTGGATGTGTGTGTTTGTGTGTATGTGTGTGTGTCAGGTTCTTAAATGGTATGTGGTTGTGTTATAAAATTAATAAAACAAGTTACTCGAACCTCTCTTCACATATTTACCTTTCTCCAGTCGATATACCCAGTTTGGAAGGCAGCTGTCCGTCTCACTGCAAGGAGGTCATGTTTGCTCTGCACGCACACAAAACATGCGTTCTTCAGGTAATGCTTCGTCTTGCAGAGTATGTGATTGACCCTCCATAGTAGCATCGCACTGGTTATCATTGATCACACTAGTTAGATGAATAAACTTGTAATTTCATCATCATTGTCTGAAATGGTTTAGGGTGTCATGGATTTCAGTTGTGAATTATGTACATGATGATACAACCTTAACCCTTTTTTGCTTATGTATGCTTATTTGTTCGGGCAGGGCAGGATGCACAAGGTAATTGACTATAGCTTTTTGAGAAGCCTCTTTCTTGTTTTTGGCTGTGAGGGTCACAAGGCATTGAATTTGTGAAAGGGACATGAGTTTCAGTCAAATGAGTATCACTGCGTTGTACCAGGCCCAGAGGGACAACCTATTCATGGTTACCGAAAATATGCCCTTACATCATGGTTAGAAGAGGATGGTTGCAAAAAATCTACCAAATACAAATTTGTCCAGAGGAGGGACAAAAGGTATTGCTACAGATATTTTTTTGTGACAGATAATAGACCAGAGGGAGCTTCATCGAAGGTGAGTGGCTGTGGTAGAGTTGGTGGGTTGAGTGTGTCAGTGATGACATAGCCGTGTTTAAACATCCCAAGTAACTTTAAAGGATTGTTTAAGTTATAGGGATATTCTGTAGCTGAAGAGTGGTAGAGCCTGACTCACAAAGGTAAACTTACACTTTTATGCAAGTTTGCATTTTTTCAGCAGTGGCGGCTACTCCGCTAAGGCAGAGGAGCGTCGCCCCACTGCTCAGCGAGCAGTGCAAAACTATAAATATAAAATGATAATAACTAGAGTTATTATCATTTTCTTTTTCTTTGCAAGACTCGGAGCAAAGTTGGTGGGGCAGATCGGGACTCGCCACCTTCAGAGCAGAGTGAGGAGTGGTTTGCACCTCCTAAGTGCCTATGACATTTTTGCCTGCCCTTTTGGGCCAGCCAAACCATCATGCGCACTTAGCATGTTCTCCACCAGGTTGCGTTGGACAGCTCCGTGGAGAACATGCCCAGGCTCCCAGGCACTGCCTGAGCGGCCTGAATGGCCGCTCTGACCAATCATAATGCTGCATGTCATGATTGGCTGGCAGAGGAAGGGAGCCTGGGTGCTTCTGGTTCTGCGGATGGAGGAGAGGCAGCTGTGGGTGCGACTGCAACAGGTAAGCTTAATTTGTATTATTTTTTCATACCCCTAACCCGCCCACCACCCCTGTTCCAAGACAGTCACCCCTGTTTTTCCATACTCCTAAACTATGAGTTAATAGTAAGTTTACAGCTGCAAAGACTGCAGTTGGGGCAGGGATCTCCACATTTAAAAGATAGTTTCCGAAGGAGATGACTTACTTTCAACTCTTAGTTTAAGAATACGAAGAAAAAAAACGTACATTTACACAAAGGTGTAAGTATGGCTTTGTGAAACAGGTCCTGAATTTATAACATTGGGGAACAAAAAAAAAAGCTGTTCATATCTGATATCTCCTGTCTCCTGCAGGTCTGTACTGAAGCGTGTGAGATTGTGCCCTGCACTGCCATAGCACCATCTGCCTTTCCACCTGAAAGGCACGGAGAGATGGCAGATCACCACCTGCCTTTCCCTCACCACCTTAGCATGTATGGAGATGTGGGGATGAAGCGGGTCAGGGTCTGGCCTTCTTCCACACCATTTGAGTCCCTGAAGTCCAGAGCTTGGTGGGAGGAGGTAGGAAAAATCACAGCATTTCAAAGCTCTGATATAAGAACAATGGAAATGAACTTCCTCTGTCAAGTAGTGAAAAACTTGCTTTACTTTTCACTGGCCTTAAATCACAGCTTTGAACTATTGAGCTAAAACACACATGTAACTTTAGCGAATGCCTTCCCATATATTACAAACATGTAACACACCTATACTTTTGTAGCAGAGAGTTTTGTTTTACAGTGTTATTTTCTTGGTTGCTAGACAAGACACGAGCACAAAAGGGGTTTTCACAGCAGAGTAAGCACTACACATTGGGTGCTCTCAGGTATTCACTAATTTACCTGTTTGTTTGTTTGCAGTTCTGTGATTGGTATGAAAATACAGTCAAAATAAGTAATCTAGGTAATTACAATCAACTGCTATTCTCAGTAAGTGTTTTGTAATTGCCGCCATGCACACACAATTTGTCATGTATCTATGCGATGCAAGAGGTTTCCAACTTTGAAAAATATTGTACTCACCAGGAGCATTCCCTGGGTATATGTCTATGAATTTGCAGAAAATTATTACAATTACATATCTGATGTCAACATTTCGAAGCAAATGTTTAAAAAGTGACTTTGTTCCGTGCCTGCAGAAAAATTAGAGAGGTGTTGTTTTATGGAGTATAGTTTACCTGTTAATTCTGTTTTACCAGGAACATTCCAAGTTTCAGCAATGTAAGTTTTATATACTGTGCAGTGAAATGTTCATGGTGTAATCATCAGCCAAACGATGTATAGTAGCAGTAAAACAAATGTACCAGCTAATTCGTTATATAGGTGTCAAGCATAACAGAATGCGGCTAAACACCGGATAACTCGTGTTCCTCTAATAATGAATCGATTTCCAGTGTTTAGATCTCCTGAAAGCTGCTTTGGTGAGTCGTTTACCGCTTTGTACATTTCAAACTTACTTGGTAGAAGGTATGTGCACCAAGAACACACTTAATGCGCATTTTTAACATTTTCATACAGGAATAAATGCATGTACGTGTTCGATTTGTAAAATTATAAAAGTGGCATAATTCAGACAATACACATTCATTAAAAAAGAGCTACATACATACATAGGCATGCAGGTAAATTTGAAATAGTCCCTTATTTCTTTATATATTGGGCATTATATTTGAACAGCTTTACAATTAAAAATTTATTTTTTTTAAAGATAAGAATTGAAAGCAACACGTTAGTAAAACTAATGCCGATGTTCTTGTCAACAACATAGTCTGGCTCCATTTCCTTCTTCAATGTTATACTGCACCGTCAGCTTATTCGTTTGAGTATCATATTACTCCAAGATTGATACCGTGGCATTTTTTCCATTATTTTTACATTGCAGAGGAGATTTGATATCTTAATGTGGTTGTGTTCTTTGTAGGGTATTACTCAAATATGTCTGTTTCTTTTTTGTGTGTTGTGTTGTGCTAAAGAAGTGCATAAACACAGAAAAATCTGAATAATGGATTTTTGATTTTCTTAAGAGGGTTCATCAAACATCCACTGGAATATGTCACTTCTTGCAAACATGTGGTCACATAACTTATTTCAAATGTGCAAGGTAGGTGCCAGCAAATATTTTATACAAATAATTTCCTATTCATTGTTTGACATGTTGATATTACTTGCTGAGTTTTACCTGAAATAAACCCTGATTTTATTTGTAAGTTTAAATGCTTGCAAACTGCTGGTATTGATCACTAATTCTTCCTGTCAGACTCAGTTTGGCAAAATAATACAACATTCTCTGCAGACTACCTTTAATATTCCTCCAAACCATTTTTAAAATCAACTTGAGTGAACGGATAAGTGCTTGTACATTTATGAGTTTAAATGTCAATTACACCACTGTCTCTTATATATATATATATATATATATATATATATATATATATATATATATATATATATATATATATATATATATACATACACACATTATTCCCTCTATGTAAAGAAAATCCACACTTGTAACTTGAGGTTAGATCCTTTACAGCCTTCGTCAACCATAAGATGGACTGATTTTTTCTCTTCTTTTAAACACTCTCCACAGGTGCTGCCAATTACATAAACATGAAAGTCACTTTTGTAGTCTTTTACCTTTCTTGTTTGTAGTTCCCCCACAATTGTAGAAAGGTGAACTTAAAAACAAATTCGATGTTTGCTTGTTTCCAGCAATATATGACTTTTTATAACATGAAGACTATTCACATCCACTCTCTATTGGCCTCGGTGGGCTTTAATAACTACCTGGAATCTTTGAAAATATCACTAATCGTACCGTATTTTCCGGCGTATAAGACAACTTTTTAACCCATGAAAATCTTCTCAAAAGTCGGGGGTCCTCTTATACGCCGGTAAATAAAAAATAATAGGAAGCCGCCCACACTGCGAAACATTGTCACTGCACCAGCAGGAAAATGAACGCCATTTTCCACGAAGAAATGCCAGAACAGAGGGAATTTATGTCAGTCATGCCTGTGAATGATAGTGGTACAAAGTCACCCCTGTAACGCCATACATCTCTCCACAGCTCTCACTTACCGCGATCACCACCATGTCAATGACTGAGCAAAACAAACACCAGCGCAGCCTGCCGGTGATGTAAGCACAGAGGCGAGTCAGTGGGTAAGTGTGCATTAAGAAGAGGCGAGTATAGCCCAAACCCTATATTTTAACAGGAAAAGTAGGGGTTCGTCTTATATGCCCAGTCGTCTTATACGCCGGACAATACGGTATTTTACTTGTATATTTCCAAGTGTTGGCGGCCTTTCACAATGTTTTTTCAAGATGGTAGTTAGTACAGAACAGAAATCTCAGTTCTTTATCTGACTGCTGCCAACCATACTTTAAATTCAATTAACATGATGTAGATAAACATGCTTTGATTCCACAATCCAAAATAAGAAGCGCTCACCTTATTTACGCTGTTCAGACCGCTAGAACTTATTCTGTTACTAGCGCTGAAAGTGTATTCTGAGGTCGCTGGTTATCCACTGCTCGACATGTGCCTTGAGCTGTGCCCGGTTCCGAACACTGCCATAAATCAATGTAAAGGGCCTTCTGCAGAGCTTAAGTCCCCACCAAGGGCAGATCTTTGGCTCCCAGTGCAAACTATATAAAATACCTCAAAATGTTAAGAACCCAACCTCCCCCCACATTTCTAAACCATTCTTTCATACCTGCATTAACATCTGAATGCTCATTTACTTCAGCCCCTCAGGAAAGGCTGTACATTCAACAACTCTTCTTCTAATGGTGCCTCACATTTGTCTTAAGTACAAAATGCTAGCACTCTAGTTGTTCATTAGAACTCTTTGGTGACACTGCAGTTGATTACTAGGGTGCTGCTCGTCTTGGAAGTATTTTTCACTCTGCATGTCAGAATGTTTCACTGAAATGGATGAGGAAGATATTTGGGAACTCACAGAAAATGCGTCTTCATTTTAGCTTTCCAGAACACCCACCCTAATTTCTATGACAAAATTAACTCCCTCGTTTCGTTCATCTATTGGGACATCCTCTATTAGAAATGCATTTACTTTTACAGCTTTGATTTCATCAAGGTAAGCGACCTTAGGAGATGAGACAAACTGATTGCAATGTCAATAGTCCACGTAGAGGGAATTATATGATAGCTGGTACAGGATGCATCAAGGCATCAAAAATTGTTTATCAATTTTCATTTTTTTGCTTTTATGTACGAGCCATAAGTATAATTAAAATGAATGTTCATAATCATTACAATATTTTGAATGTTAGAATTGCTTTTATAGTTGTAGACCTCCAGACTATGCACTGAGTTGTTACCTCGGTTGTCCTTGTTTCTTTCTCTCTCCTTTTCTAGAATCTGCCTATTTGTGTCCCTGCTGCTATGAAGTTAAATATGAAATACCTTAGTTATAAGCAGTAAGTCAGGGCTGATTATGTATGTTTCTACTCCTTTTTAGGATTATCTGATCCTGATGAGAAATGGATGAGTCATATCCTACAAGATGTTTTCCGCAGGTTAGAGAATGTGTTGCCATTTTTTCTTCTCTATTCACCGTACTTTATACAGCATCATGTTACTTGACTTTCAGGCACTCAATCCAGAGTGTTTCTTACAGTGATGCTTTTAGTTTTGCTCATTGAATCGTTATGTGTCAGAGAGACACTCTCCTGCAAAGAGGAAGGTTCTTAAGTAAGAGCAAAGCATTTACAGTGTGTCGGTATTTGAGGTCATTGTGAAAGGATTATCAATTTGGCTCCTGAGTGATGATGGGGTATGGGCTGATCTTTAGTGGAAGAAAGGCAAACTCATTCATCATTGTCCTTGTTAAGTACCCTTATCTGAAAGGATGTTCCCTGGCTCCAATTCTGAGGATTAATTCTGAGAGGATGTGGGTTACCTCTCGCCTCAAGGATAGAAGACAATTATATTGGACCTAATAGCCTTGCAAGGCAATGGGCGTGCACCTGTGCTTTGCTGCATAAACCTTATTGGCATATGTGAATTCTAGCCAGAGATTTGTGTGTTGCAGCTTTGAAAGCAGGAAAGGATGACCCAGGATGTCATCATTTGCAAAATGATACAACAAGTGCTATTATTGTGACGCATTGTGCATATTTCCTTGAGCTCGTGGTAGAACTGCACTTCTGTGGGACTGTGAGAGATAGAGTTGGTTACATATGACGCATGCATGCATACAACCTTTTCATTCTTCTTTGGATGCTGCAAGGACTAACACTGAGGTATGCTATGCAGACAATATGTCTTAACCTGTCTCTCCACCTGCTGGGGTTTGATTCACACCATACGAAGGATCAGGAAATATCTCTCCTTGCAGGCAAGAAAACAAATAGCCGTTGCACTCATTGGTTCGCGTTTGGACTACTGTAATGCACTGTATGCTGGGCTTAACAAGATAAGTTTTAGAGGGAGTGAGCAACCCGGAATACCCTTGAGGGCTTGGGTAATGAAGTAGAAAGGGTATTAACTATTATCTACGGGCTTAACAAGAGCCACCTGCAGCGCTTACAGGTAGTCCAAAACGCCATAGCCAGATTCGTTCTGGATATTCCCAGACGCTCTTCGGCCACTGCAGCCAGGAAAACGCTGCATTGGCTGCCAGTGGAACATCGAATCCGGTTCAAAGTTCTATGCATGACCTACAGAGCCATCGCCAAAAATAGCGACACTGGAATTGGGTCCATCATTTCCCACTATATCCCCAGAAGGAACTTGCGTTCCTCTGGGAAATTGTGTCTGACAGCCCCCAGTGTACAAAGAGCCAGATGGGGTGGCAGAGCCTTCTCCACTCTAGCTCCTAAGTGGTGGAATGACCTTCCCCTGGACCTGAGATCTCTCCCGTCTTTACAGAACTTCCGCACTGCTTTAAAAACTCTTCTCTTTCGGCAAGCATATATGTAAGATTTTCTGTCTCATTCTCTGATCATTCTTTGATCATTTTGTTAGGCGCCTTGATACCTGCGGGTTATTGTTCTTGCGCATTATAAATCTCCATTCAATTCAAATCTCTGAAAGACATAGCCCCAGTCAGGGAAACATGGTAGGACGTTTGAAGAAAAATTCTGATATCGAAGAATTGGCAATTGAGCCGAAATGTTAAAGGGATTGAAGGTAGCTATTGCCACTCTTCACCCCCTAAATTCTTACCCATAAATCATAGAATTGATTAACTATTTCAACACAAAAGCTACAGACTCAGTTCTTACGCAGCATAGCTAGCCCCCATGTTACATAATCTTACAGGCATCAATATTTAGCCAGCGGATCCATATCCTCATTTTCAGAAACATTATAGGACCGAGCCTCTGTATCTGTACGACAAAGCTAACCCTTGGGTTACCAAGAGGGTGCAGTTTAAGCAGAAATATATCTTAGTCTCGACAGAACATACACACCGAGGCCTCAACACTGATATGCCTCATGTTACCCCAGATACCAATTCCAAGTCCTAGCAGTAGAGATATTTCACAGATTCAGGCTTCATCAACTGATTTCTCATGATACATAAAACTTACAATTACAGGCTTAAGATTACAAAGCTTTTCTTCGGGTTCCATTGCTTCTATCACATAGACCGACTCTCACAGAGCCGCTGGGGCCTTGGCACTTGTAGCCCAACACCGGCCCTGCATGCCCACCCGCAACCCTGCTCTGCCCCTTCTCTGATAGAAGGTGCACTAAATACATTCTGTTAAATGATTTTATTTTTTGTATTGCTTGCATTAGTTTTACAGTTTCTGAATATCTGGCTGCTGTACATTGAGCCATGAGTGAATACTAAGCCTTGCAATGTTTCACTCAATTTGTTTGTTTTCATATCGACTTTCCATTTGCTTCTCCCATTTCCTTTCTCCGTCATTTGGTTTTACACTTCGCTTACCCTCTTTCTTCTCTGCCATTTTATTTTGTCCCAACATTTTGTTTCAAAGGGAAATTTCTTTACAACTGGAAAGCCCATGGTAAGTAGGTACCTTCCAGTAGTGCCATATAGTGTTTATCATAATCAGGCTTTTCTGGCTTTTTTAATAAACCACACCTTCAATGAAATGAATGATAAAGCCATCATTTTAAAATGAAACCTCTGACTTACAAGATTCCTTATAAAAACGCAGTTGACTAAAAAGCAAGAACTGAATGCATTTGTCACACACAACACTGCGCCACCTGCCAGCTATTGAAAGACCATTACACCCTGGTCTCTGTAGTGGTACTTGTTTTGGGTTATATTTTTATTACAACTGAAAACAAACCGTTAATTCGGCTTCCTGTCTGGGATATGCTGAGGCAACTGAAAGCCAGTCCCTCCAAACTACAAATAATACGTTTTGGGAGAATAGCTACAACCCGGAAGTGCAGTGCCCTGGCCATTTCATCTCAGTGTTCACAGAAACTTTCAACACCTGCAACTATCTCAAACACCTGTACCTAAACCACCTCCAGTGGCTGTCAGGAGACCCCCTGCTAGAGCACCGCCAGACCAGGCTAGACGTTAAAAAATGAAAAGAAAAAAAGTTAGTAGGCCTTACTCTGTTTACTTGTCTAGTATATTGAACATCATTCGCATATTTAACAGTACCCCTCCTTCAGTTTAGGAAAATGTGGAAGACATGACTTTTCAAAGAATGCTGTATTACAAAAAAGGAGCAATGCATCTCAACTCTAACAACTGGGCTATCCACCCCATCAGTCAGTTACTGTGCTTCTGCCTTTGACCCTGAACAACACTTCTGTGGCTTTCAGCTGAATATAAGCTATACTTATACCAC
The DNA here is from genome assembly GCF_964263255.1 of Lissotriton vulgaris. Taxonomy (NCBI): domain Eukaryota; kingdom Metazoa; phylum Chordata; class Amphibia; order Caudata; family Salamandridae; genus Lissotriton; species Lissotriton vulgaris. The sequence continues at coordinate 669,326 of NW_028250845.1, read as the reverse complement.
CTGCAACATACCATGAAGTTTAGAAAGTTCATCAATTTCTTACTAAAACAATAATGACGTTTGTTGTGGCTCAGGCTCAAAACATACAGAGAGGCCTTAGAATCAGTCCTCCCAGCAGTTCCCTTTTTGGGGTGCAGAAGGTAATGTCAGAATCAAATATGAAAGTATGGTTCTGTTTTTTTAGACATAAAATGTCTCCACAGTTGTTGTCTTTGCAAATGGATTCTCTTATTTTCAGAACCTACTCATACCAGGATTTCTGTTTTGGCTCCACTAAGGCAAGGATAGTTATTTCATGTAAGGAACAGATTACCTAGGAATGAGTGTGTTATCACGCTTAGCTACAGAATTGGAGTAGACGTCATTTAATGCTATTTTGAACTCTTGAAAAGAGTTGTTAGCGAAATTATCAGGTAGTAGTGCCTTCTATTGGAGAGGACATGAAAGGTGGATGAATCTGAACTTGGAGGCAGCACAAGGTCAATCAATCAGGAGTTTGTTAAAGCGCAACTACTCACCTGTAAGGGTCTCAAGGGGCTGGGGGTGGGGAATGCGGGGGGGGGGGGTGCAGGTTCCATTCCATCAAGGAGGGGGTCTGTCGAAGAGCCAGGTTTTGAGGTTTCTTGCGAAGATGGGGAGCGATGTTGTCTGTCTGAGGTGGAGCGGAAGGGCGTTCCATGCTTTGGCCGCGAGGAAGGAGAAGGAGCGGCCTCCCGATCTGGTCTTTCCGGTGCGGGGGACCTCGGGGTAGGAGAGCTGGGCTGATCGTAGGGTCCTTTTGGGTGCGTGGAATTTGAGCCGGCTGTGTGGAGTGTGTGCAGGTGCTGGGCGATGTGGGAGTGTTTTGGCAGGTTGAGGACCAGTCTTGCGGCATAGCTTGCGGATGAGGTTTTTGTTTATTCCGTCGTAGAGTGCGTTGCCGTAGTCGAGTCTGCTGGTGACTAGGGCGTGAGTGACTGTCTTTTGGTGTTCGAGGGGGATCCATTTGAGGGTCTTACGAAGGAGGCGGAGGGTGTGGAAGCAGGAAGATGAGACAGAGTTGATCTGGCTGTCCATTTTGAGCTCGGAGTCCAGGATGATTCCCAGGTTGCGTGCGTGGTCTGTGGGGGTTGGTGGGTTTCGGAGGGCGGTGGGCCACCAGGTGTCGCTCCAGGCGTCGGGGTTTGGGCCCATGATGAGTACTTCTGTTTTGCTGGTGTTTAGTTGTAGGCATCTGTTTTTCATCCATTTGGCAACGGCTTCCATGCCTTCTCGAAAGTTGCATCTGGCGGTGTTGGGCTCGTTGGATAGGGAGAGGATGAGCTGGGAGTTGTCTGCGTATGACACGATATTGAGTCCGTAGGTTCTGACGATGGGGGCAAGTGGAGCCATGTAGACGTTGAAGAGCGTCGGGCTGAGGGAGGAGCCCTGGGGGACTCCGCAGGTGGTAGGTGTGGGGTCTGAGAGGAAAGGGGGGAGTCTGACCCGTTGCGTCCTGCCAGAGAAGAAGGAGCAGATCCAGTCGAGGGCCTTGTCCTGGATTCCTGCGTCGTAGAGTCTGCGTATTAGGTTGTGGTGGGAGACTGTGTCTGTGTATGTTAAGTGTGCCTAGAAAATTATAATTGTGGATCTTAAGGGTACAAAGTGGTTTGTAACAAAATGGTGAGCCAGACATCTTAGTGGCAATATACTGAGATGGGAGGATGCCTGGGAACGTTGTACAGTCTATGGGTAACAAGATTAAACATCTTGTGTCATGATGCTTAGCAGTAATTTGGGTGATCTACTAAACACTAAAATAGTTGTCAAGTCTACTAAAAATTAATAAGTTTCGTTTTGGGCTCTATTTAGTGATAGGAGTGAGATATGGTGTTTGCTCAGTAATTGAAAGTGTGGTGTGATCTTTGTGTTGTTCATTAAAATAGAACAGAATAGAACACCAATGTTTATCTTGAAGTAATTGTGTTCCAGGTACTTACTCATTTTTACCTGTCTCGACATTTTGTTTGTTGTTGATGTCTTTTGCAGCATCTTAACGGGACGTGAATAAAACAGCATGTTTCTTGAATCTACTTTACCTAAGAGAGGCTTTCTCTTTATACAGTGGCTTGATATTTCAAGGGAAAGAACATACAAACGTATTCCCCTGATAATAAGTCCTCAGGGAAGACAGCCCACTAAGAGATGTGAGTGTCAACTGATTGAGCACTAAAAGGGAGAAGCCAAGTATCACAAGCGGGCACAGACCCCCACTGGTGGGCAGACACCTGGGTTGGTTATTATAGTGTTTGGGGAAGATATTGCCCCTAATAGTATGGGGGTAGTGAAGAGGTTACCCTAGTGTCCCTGGGAGACGTAGAGATGGTGCAGGTAACTCATATACCTAGTAAACCTAGGAAATACAGGCAGTGGGTCCATCAATGGGCAGAGGGTGGAGGCTCTATGAGACACTGGAGCAAGCATGACAACTGTCTAATGTAATCTGGTGACCTCAGAGCAGGTAGTCCCTCATGCATTCCACCAGGTTTTTGCAGACAACAACCATGAGAGTCACTACCAAGTATCTTGGTTCCCTTTGTGGGTAGTAATGAGTTCATCCATGCCTGATGATTGTCTGTCTGGCAATGACCTACAGCACACCATCTGGAAGGATATGGAGCTGAGGTCACAAGGGGAGATGTTAGGGTTACTTGAGTGAGTGTGCCTCACCACACGGTCAATGGCTGACCAAGAGGGTACTCAGGATGACCTGGAGCCAGTGAGAATGACTCAGGGACCTGCCCAAAAGGGGAAGGGCACGTAGCAATCAAATCCTGAAACTCACATGGTCCAGGAGAAGGCTGAGCCTACAGGGGAGGACATTGCGGCTCTGGGGAACCTACCTGATCTGAACAACTGGCAAAAGGAAGGGGGAACCACCAAGGAGGAGTTCTGCTAGGCACAGATAGAGTATCCTACTCTTGAGGGCCTATGGCTGCAGGCCCAGGCCCAGGCATCTGTCAACATCTCTTATAATCACCTGACCTACTGGGAGAACTGTCTCTTGTATAGGGAGCTTAAGGTTCCTGAGCTTGGTTCAAAGAGTGTGTTTGCGCACCCCAGTGCTCTCTACTGTTACAGGACCTTCCTTCTGGAGCTGGCTCATGATGTTACCCTGGTTAGTTATCTAGAGAAGGACAAGACCTTTGGGTGGCTTGCCGCCCACTTTTATTGGCTTCAGATGAGGATGGCCTTAGAAGCGTTCTGCAGGTCATGCCCTACTTGTCAGGCCAGTGGCAAGTACTCCTTGTCATTAGCACTCCCTTTGAACGGGTGGGCATCGACATTGTTGGGCCTTTGGACCCCAAGACAGCCCTTGGCATCTGGTTCATCCTGGTCATGGTGGACCATGCCATCTGGTACTCGAGGTACCAGATGGCATGTGACTGTGCCTGCCAAGGCCAGGGCACTGATGACGATCTTAGCCCTGGTGAGGTTCCTCAAGAAGGTAGTATCTGACCGTGGTACCAACTTTATGTTGGCTTACATGAAGTCCATGTGGAAGGAGTGCAGGGTAACCTATATGTTGTCTTCACACTACCATCCCCAAACGGATGAACTTTTTGAAAGGTTCAACAAGAAGTGGGACGTCCTCTTGCCATGCCAGTTGTTCTGCAGTACTGCAGAAGGGGATTGAATCCAGCCCTTTTGAACTTTCGTACTGGCGCCCTGTGAAAGGACCTCTCAGCCTGGTGAAGGACAGAAGGGAGCAAGCTCCCCAAGATGTGGACAGCTACATGCTGGCACTCCGTACACAGTTGAAACACTTCTGAAATTACCATAGAGAGAATTTGGAAGCCAGACAGGATATCATAAAGCAGTGGTTTGACAAGAAGGCCACTTTGAACGAGTTTCAGTCTGGCCAAAAAGTGTGGGTGATGGATCCTGAAGGTGAAAGTGAGCAAGAGTGATGTCATCTACCTGTTGGACTTCAAGACTCCCAGGAAGTCTTTAAGGGGTTTGCATGTCAATTGCCTCAAACTCCACTTCGAGAGGTCCGAGGTAACCATGCTCCTGGCCATGGATGAGAAAGTAGAGGAGGAGACAGAACCTCTCCAAGACCTCCTCTCTTCCAAGGAGTAGAATGGGTCAGTGGAGAGTGTCAGCCTCTCCCCTACCCTGCCCCCAGAACAAAAGAGAGCCTGTCACCAGTTGCTGAGGCAGTTTGCCTCTCTCTTCTACCTTAACCCACAACTCTCTACATGATGCACCCATAATATTGATACTGGGGACAGCACACCCTGTAAAAGGGTGGCTAGACAACCAGTGACCAAAGACCCTTTTGTGTTGCCCGGCGGTGTTGCCTCTATTACCCACAAAATATTAATCAATGAAAAAGCAGGCGCTGGAGACTGAAAGGCAGGAAACGAGGGTTTATTCTCTCCGGAGGAGAACACATCAATTCGGACAGCAAGTATCGTCACAAGGTGCTCTAACCGCATCTCTGAGGCCTGGCCTCTTATACACAGGTTTATTGCTTTATTACATGAAACATATACTTGTCAGTACTTTGATGGACGGAAAGGTATCCTAGGAATCCCCGCTTCAAGCCCGTTCCCACACATTTACAGTTGAAGTCCCTGCCCCGGTCACAACAGGAGATGATTATCGCACAGCTGGGCATTCCGCCGATTCACGGAATGTGTGGGGTTTGATCGGATCTCATAGGGTGGGGGCTTTGATCAAGTCAAGGGTCCTTTAATGGGGAGGGGAAGCTCCCGACTGTACGGGGTAATAAACAGTATCTGCAGGGCCAGGTGGCGGCCTGGGAACAAGGAAGACAAATGGGCACACAGGAAAAGGGGGTTTGTATCAAAGGACCCGGGACCATGAAAGGGATGAAGGGAGGTGTCGCGCTGGGAACAGGATGGGATTCCGAGGCAGAGCTGCGCTGAAGAGGGGTTTATGACCCGAGGCATATGAGAGCGAGGGGGTTGTCAGCATGCGGGGGATGCCTGCGGGGCTAAGAGAGAGTGAGAGACGCGCTGGCTATCAGCGAGGGGCAGAGGGGCCATGGTGCTCAAAATGGCTGCCGTTTATGCGCAAGGCATGTGAAAGCGGGAGTGATCAGTGCGTGGGGGCGCTTGTGAGGGTGAAGAGCCGTGCTGGGGGTCAGGGGTGTGCAGAAGGTGGTTCTGATCAAGGCAGCTGAAATGGCGGGTGTGTGCAACAAAGAGTGTGGCATCGGGGAAAAAGGGAAGATGGCGCAGATAATGTTCACCAAACCGTATTAATTTTCCACAGTCCTCCCTTTAACATTTCTAAGACATCTTGCTGGCCTATTTCCTATCTATGTCTACTGCGGTGGTCATAAGTAAGGAAGTGATAACCCAGGTGAAGGAACTGTACATAAACATCACATTTTTAAAATCTTTTCATCTTATTGGGCGGGCTCATCGTTAAGCTCGTTGCAGGAAAGTCATAGTAATGCGATATCAGGCAAAAATTATGTAGTGAGAGCGTTGGGTACAGATCATAGATGCTTATAGTCATTCGGAATAGGAACTGATAGGTTATCACGTAAGTAAGTTCTTTTCGTACTCAGTTGGAGCATAGTCAATTCAATGGTGGCTGGGAGAAAAATGAGACACAGTAAAAACAATAATCAGGGTTTCCAGAGTCTTATGGTCGTGGACCATAATTAGTGAGTTCTCAGCATTCTTTGTCGTCTTCTGTTGGCACTGTTGAGCACCTGTATTACAATTCGTTCTTTAGTAGGAATGTCCATGTGGGTTGAGCCGTTGGAGGTCTGCGGGCAGGAGTGTGTCTTTGTTTTGTTTCGCCAGACCTCGTGGGAGAAATGCGTTATGGTTTTGGAGCAGGTGCATTTTCTTCCATAATCCAGAGCATGGTCATTAGGAGGAGACAGAAAAGGATTGTGATGAAGAGTGCAATTGTCTTTGAGCTGTGGAGTCTGTCTGTCCTTGGGTCTCTGTAGTGGGTATTTCCTGTTGCTTCCATCATCTTCAAGGTGCTCGGTAGCGGGCAGAACCACAGACTTCGTTTAGCTTCACTTTGGGGCGACCCTTGGTGGTGTTTAGGTCACCGTTCTGAGATTTAACATAGTTCGTGGTCTGCTTAGTCGGAGCTCCATCCCTTTTGACGCAGGAAATACCCTTCTCTGGATGGCACAGAAGGATTTTGAAAGTTCAAGTGGAAGGAGGGGGGGGGGGGTGAATAGTCTTTATGGTGGGTCGGAGGAAGAGGGGATGGAGCAGGGCCAGATCGGGAACAGACCAGGGGGACGGAAAATTTTAGACAGGCGGGTCCATAACCGGGTTCAGAGAGCGGGGACTTTTCGGCACATGTCGATCATAAAGCAGGGGCCTCAGGTCAGCCCTTTCCTTTCGTTTTGTCGGAAACAGTGCCTCGTCCTGCGACTCCTTACTGTTGCGGTCTCGCCTTGGCCACCGTCGCTGATGTTCCACGATCTGCAGTCAGGCCACGTGCTCCCACATCCGGTCTCTTTCTCCTCCGACAGTAGTTCCCTTAAAATGAGTTTGAAAAGACAGTCTTTAGAGATTTTGCAGAGGAAGGTAATCACATAAATCTATTTCTCTCCCAACACCAAGCAACTGGGTAAGCATCCGTTACATTGAGGTTTGCGGCCAACGTATAAATAATTGATGATAGGTTTGCTGGGTTCCCTACAGCTTTCCTTCGTGACTATTTCTTTGGCTTTTTGTTGGTATTACATTCATTGTCGTGGTACGAGGTCTGATACCTATTTATTGCATTTTATTATAGTCACATCAGTTCTTCTGGCAGAGACCCACTTTCCTAGTACGAGTCTTACGAAGCTATGCCATTCTTCAGGGCTTTGTATTTTACAGAAAAAGTGAAACGTGCTATTCACCATGGTCTGATAGGTATCTTTCTGAGGAATGAACATAGACTAAACGATTTTCCATTATATCAATGCATCCTATCTTTCGGCTAAACATTTTACTTCCAACAGGGTTTACTTGCAACAAGTTCTTTCATTTTTGACTTAATTCTAACTTCGCAAACATCATTCTAAATTCTACATAGTTTCTTACAACCTGGCTACTTCATTTAAAAACTCGGGGGCTTGCGATAACTATTCAACTCATCCTTGGGGTGAGCGGGGTCTTATGGAAAACAACTATGAACATAGCGAACTGGGGCAAGGGACGTTTTTCAAAACTCTCGTCCGGGGCAGTTGATACAAAACTGGGGGCATTCTGGGAAAACGGGGTTGTCTCGATCACTTTTACTGTTTGGGCATTGATATAATTTAGGGACGGGGAAGGTCGCGTTACCTGAGGCCTTTTTTTTTTTATCATAGAAGCCACTGACAAGTAGTTCCCTCATTACGGGTCAGATTAGGGAACCTTAGTCGTCTTACCTGTCCCTTTCTTATCGGCCAATCTGGGTTTCATCAGTATTTAGCAGAAAAGGAGAGGTAGTAACGTGGTATCGATGTAATTTTATTTAAGACAAATTTGTGCAAATACTTGTGGTATTTGGAGCCAATCAGGTGGTGCACCAGGGGTGGTGGTTCGCCAATTAGGTGCCAGTCGCTAGGAAGAGTGAGAACGTGGAAGAGAGAGAGAGAGAGAGAGAGAGAGAGAGAGAGAGAGAGAGAGAGAGAGCAGCAATAGGCTAAACAGTGCACGTGTGATATGGAGAGTGGCCGTGTACTATTTAGGCTATTCAGTGCATTACCCAACATGAGACATTTCAGGTCTGTGTTAGAATGTAGAAAGCATGCAGTTTGGGACAGAAGAGCATTAGACTGGGTACATAAGGACATGCATTGAGTTGGGTGTCTTTAGGTGCCGTCTTGCAGCGTAGGTCCGCTTCATGTATCGGACATGGCGTGGCTCCAGATCTTTACTATACCCTAGTCGTGATTCCAATGTAACCTGTAGAGGGAGAAAAAGGAAGAAAGGTAGGGGGAACAACATTCGAGCATATCAAAGGTACGGGCACGAAAGTTCTTTACTTACCACATACTCGTCTTAACCCCTCGGGATATAATCCCTGGGGTCTTGGTTTCGTTGTGGTAAGGATGGCGAGCGATAGGTTGTTCATGGGGGGGGGGGGTGGTCCGAGTGTGGCATTATAGATCGTGTGTAGGGAAACGCTAAAAAGAAATCAGGGGCGCCTAGCGCAAGGTATCCGGTTTGTAGATGTATCTAGCTATCGGGATCCTTAAATCATTCCCAACGCTGTGATGTTCTAAGGCATATCAGTTCTTCGGCCAACCCTGTTCCTTAGTACCTTCGAGTACCGTACCTTTATAACATTCTATCATTCACACCGCTTCACTTTACCCATTCTCAGAAGTCGAGGTCCTTCTTCATGCGTTAGTTCCTGAGCTTAGTCGCATATTTGGAGGCAGCGTATCATACCTTAGATTCGATCATCAATCCGGGGCCGAACAGCCATTTTCTAATAACCTTAAAAAGAGAGCAAAACGGTTGCACACAGAAAAACCCTCCCGCTAATTCCCACATTACAAAAGTATGCGATACCTGTTCATAGTTTGAAAAACCTTTATTTGCATAGTCGTTCAGTAAGTAAATATGAGAGTGCAATCGTATTTTTCCGGACATGGCGATGGCTGAAGCACATTCAGTAGGGGGGCTATTTTGCAGTATAAAAAACATTTTAAAAAAGGGTGTACTTAGTTATTTGCAAGAAACTAAAAACGTCTATTAATAATTGAGGGATCAGGGGCATTTACTTCATAATTGGAAACACAGTCAGACTAATTGCAATCATATTTCCTAGATGTATACCGTCGGTGTGCGTCATGAGCGACGTTATGTATCGGTTACAATAAATATCACAATAAATTGTACATTGAAATCAACATTTTAATGGGATCCTTTTAAATGTTCGCCAAGTGAACCCTCCTCCCTTTTTCGTCAAGTGTACAAAGGATCACATACATATCTCAGAACATCAAGTCTTATTAGCTAAAAAAAAAACACCACGAGGTGTTCGTAAGTTCCTATTGACACCGGCGCCATTTTGGGCAAGGCCGGGTTAGTCTGGGAGTAGCATCAGGGGCAAAATGTATCCAACGACCCGCGGTTGTACCAGAGTCCCTTTCGGCAGTTCAAAAACCTGTGCTAACAGAGGGGCTGGTAATGTGGACCGTCAATCAAAAGGGGAGGGAGGTAGAATCTTCCCTACCAGGTCATGTTGAGGTTCAGCCGGAACTTACTCGAATTCGTTAGCCCACAATGTTTCTGGATGGTTCAGACTGAAGCTGGTGCTGACACGAGAGCACCACCATCTTGTGGCCATGTCGTGGTCGTTTCGCTAGTGATCAAGGCAGTAGTTCCCCACCGGAAGCCTGTGGATGTCGAGGGCTCCTGGGACTTTGGTAGAATCTTCAAAGCTGTGGGGATGTTGTTGGAGGTGGGGGCTCGTGCCCAGGCGGGCAAGTGCCCGAGTTACAATACTGGACAAAGTTACTCCAGCGGCCTAGACCCGCCTTCCAGGGGGCCCAGACGCCATTTTGAGACCCTGCAGCAGCCGCCCTTCATCGTGTCTTCAAGAGTGGAAGAGACTTCTTGGGGCGAAAAAAATGGAACACCGTGCCGTTGGAGCAGGACATTTGGCTCGGGGCGCTAGGGTGCAGCTGTGGCGCCTCTACCTGGGGAGGTGAGGGAGGCTCGTTCGCGCCGCCTCCCTCTCCCAGTGCACCCCACACCGTTCCTTCGAATCAGGGGTGTACATGATGACCACCCTACACCCCTGACTCTGTGAGTATTCTGGAGGACCATTGTATGTCCGGTGCTGCGCAAGTATGCCCGTCGGACATTGTATGTCCTGTGCTGCGGAAATAGGTCCGTCGGACATTGTATGTTCTGTGCTGCGCAGGTATATCCGTCGCCCGGCTGGAGGATTTCGGCGCCGGGCCGGGGCTGGGAAACCTCCTACCTGTGGAGGTGGGAGGGGCTCGTTCGCGCCGCCTCTCCCTCCCAGCCCACCCTGCACCAGTTCAGCAGAGGTATTTGCGATGGCCGGACCAGGAGATACGAGGGAGGGGGTCATCTGCATCCGCCCCCTCCCTACTCGTGGCCCGGGGGACGCCGCCCCAGGAAGGAGAGGATGGGAAGACCATTTCATGCCGGGCCCATGGGGCCTCCTGGACATCTTCACCGGCGACCTCTTCGGTCTATGGCTGTCGGCAGGCCCCGCCCCACACGTGCTGTGTGTTTACCTTCCGGATGGGCGGGACCGGTGACCTGCTACATTTTGGGAACTTCCGGAGTTGGCGTAATATGTTTTGTATTGCTCCTATTAGTACGGTTTTACTTTACAGAATGTTTTACTAGTTTTCTATTTATCGTTGGTTGTGTGTTATCTTTACTGTAATTAAATCTTAAATTATATAACAGAGACTTGGCTTCCTTGAATCCTTTTACTACGAGAACCTCATTACAGTGGGGGTAGGTATTTATGCCTGGGTAATGGGGGCGGGGTATCCACAAGCACAGATTTCCTGCATGGGGGGTTGTCTATGCAGGCCTGTAATTGCTTTGTTCACAGAGTGGGGGCAAACAGACAGTAATCGGTCCCATTGCACTCGAAGTTTGAGTTCATTAATGGAATGTATACTAATCTGTCCGAAACTACTCTGTGCGTTGTTCCTGTATGCTATCCAAAAGGGTAGCCTTTCGTGTTCGGGAACAGTAGCGGTAGTACGGGGTTCGTTACTGGGTAGCTCAGAGTTTGACTGGATTTCCCGTCTTAGTGTTGTCCGATCTATGAGAACTCAAACATGTCGCTAAAATCGGCCTGGCGAAATCTGTGCCATCGGGCGTAATCAAACGTGGTGGTTCTATCCATCCTGTCCGTGCTAGTCTGATTCGTCTTTGTCTCACGCCTTTTCCCTTTCTGCCGGCCTGTTATTTCTGTCGGCCCTCCGCTCTTACCTATGTTCCGTAGAGTCGGGCATTGGGCTTTCCAGTGCCCGAAACATTTACAAAAAGCGCATTGGTTCTGCCCTATGTCTGTTCGTCCTGTGCGTAGTGTCGGGGGATTACTTTCGGGTCGTTGCGTCTCGGGGTTGTCCTGTCGGTACGTCCCTTTACACTGTTCCCTTTTTGTGTCTAATCCTTGGAACTGCGTCGTCGCTGCCCCTTCCTTTTGCCTACCAGACGCTTGGACGGTTGTCTGTCGCGTTTCTTTACCTACTCTGACTTCGTCTCTTTCCTTTCGTTGCATTGCTTCTTTGCGCCACATACCGAGACTGTCGAGCATAATAGGCGTTGTCTTACTACTACGGAGGGCTATTTCTAATGTTTCTATTTTGTCAAGATCGAAGGATCCTATCAGTGGCCACTGTTTCTCTTGATTTGCCTTGGTATACTTGTGCCATAGCTTACTATAGGCTATGGTAATTAATCCATACTTTGTGAACATTTCTTTATTAGGGGTGCCTTCCAGCGGAGCTAGATGGTCCACCTCTAATAAACGGTCCGGGCTGAACCAGCTACCAATCAGTGGGGAGAAGACAGGCATGACGGGTCACAATGGGGACAATAGTCAGCACTACCTATCTTATCACTGTGTGCAAAGACTAGACAGAATATTTCTATTCTACGTTGTTTGCAGGCAGTGAATACCTCATGAACCAATATCAATCAAAAATGGTCAATGGGGAGAATAAGTAGGCCCGCAAAAAGGTCTGCGTCACCTACCCTTTCACTATCTGCAAAGAGGGAACCTATTCTTTCCTGTTTGCAGACAGAGAATCTCCAGAAAATAATCCGTAACAGTTAATCAATGGGGGGGGGGCAATTAATCAGTGGGGGAGAAAGATAGGTACGACGGGTGCGTTACCTATCCTTCACTGCTTGCAAAGAGAGAGCCGGTTGTTTCTCCGTTTGCCGACAGCGAAACTCCAAATGAATCAACAAAGGGTAATACTAGTATTTTTTTCAATCAATCAAACAATTATTTCACAATTCGTCGTGTCTACACGACCTTACCCAGACCGTATGGACAGTTTCTTGTCTTCCGAATCCAGCGCCCGATCGTTCTCTTTTCTTCGTTTCCCTCGCGGCACTCCTGATGGTTCCCAGTCAGGACCGTAGATCACTCGAGAGAGGTCTGTTCGGAACCAGTGAAGTTCGGATGATCGGCTGTCAGACGAGGGTCTATCGGACAGGATACCTCCCGATCGTTGCAGTCGTTCACTCTGTCGTCATGACCTCTCCCACTGGATCCACGAGTCGCTGATGGGCCCCACGCTTGGGACGCCAATTGTAAATGGGTGGCTAGACAACCAGTGACCAAAGACCCTTTTGTGTTGCCCGGCGGTGTCGCCTCTATTACCCACAAAATATTAATCAATGAAGAAGCAGGCGCTGGAGACTGAAAGGCAGGAAACAAGGGTTTATTCTCTCCGGAGGAGAACACATCAATTCGGACAGCAAGTATCGTCACGAGGTGCTCTAACCGCATCTCTGAGGCCTGGCCTCTTATACACAGGTTTATTGCTTTATTACATGAAACATATACTTGTCAGTACTTTGATGTACGGAAAGGTATCCTAGGAATCCCCGCTTCAAGCCCATTCCCACACATTTACAGTTGAAGTCCCTGCCCCGGTCACAACAGGAGATGATTATCGCACAGCTGGGCATTCCGCCGATTCACGGAATGTGTGGGGTTTGATCGGATCTCATAGGGTGGGGGCTTTGATCAAGTCGAGGGTCCTTTAATGGGGAGGGGAAGCTCCCGACTGTACGGGGTAATAAACAGTATCTGCAGGGCCAGGTGGCGGCCTGGGAACAAGGAAGACAAACGGGCACACAGTAAAAGGGGGTTTGTATCAAAGGACCCGGGACCATGAAAGGGATGGAGGGAGGTGTCGCGCTGGGAACAGGATGGGATTCCGAGGCAGAGCTGCGCTGAAGAGGGGTTTATGACCCGAGGCATATGAGAGCGAGGGGGTTGTCAGCATGCGGGGGATGCCTGCGGGGCTAAGAGAGAGTGAGAGACGCGCTGGCTATCAGCGAGGGGCAGAGGGGCCATGGTGCTCAAAATGGCTGCCGTTTACGCGCAAGGCATGTGAAAGCGGGAGTGATCAGTGCGTGGGGGCGCTTGTGAGGGTGAAGAGCCGTGCTGGGGGTCAGGGGTGTGCAGAGGGTGGTTCTGATCAAGGCAGCTGAAATGGCGGGTGTGTGCGACAAAGAGTGTGGCATCGGGGAAAAAGGGAAGATGGCGCAGATGATGTTCACCAAACCATATTAATTTTCCACAACCCGTGAAGAGTAAAATCTAAAGGCTATCTGATGAGGTGAGAGCCAACATAAAGGAGGGAGCCTCCACAATTCTGGAGTTAGGGATCTTTGAGCCCTCAAACAGTCCTTGGTCTAGTTGTTGGTCCCAAAGGCTGCTCCTCAAGGTACCACCCCAGAACTTCAGTTCTGCATGGACTACTCAGGGCTTAATGCGTTCAACAAGACTGAGGAGCACCCCATTCCCTGAGCTTATGAGCTCTTTGAATGGTTGGTAGCTGTCAAGTACCCCAGCTTGTTTGACTTAACATTCGGTTATTAGCAGATTGCTTTGACTGACGAGGCCAGAGAAAGGTCCATGTTCTTCACCGCAGAGGGAAACTTTCAGTACTGAGTAATGCCCTTCGGGTTAAACAACACACCTGCCACCTTACAGAGGTTAATCAACCAGGTCCTGGTTGGAATGGAAAACTTGAGTGCCACCTTTCTGCACTACATTGTGGTCCTCAGATCAAGCTGGGAAGACCACTTGTGTCACCTAAGGGAAGTGCTTTATGCTCTGCAGAGGGCAAGCTTGACTCTCAAGGCCAGTAAGTGATAGTGCAGGATTCAGTGGTCTATTTGGAACACCAAGTTGGAGGAGGCAAGGAAAAGTCCCACCAGGGCAAGATCAAAACCATTCTGACTTGGGGGCCCAACAAGGCACAGGCACAGGTGAGAGCTTTCCTGAGCCTTTCCGGATACTACAAGAGATTCATCGAGAGGTAAGGGAACATTGTTTTTCCCTTGACAGAGATGACTTCTAAGAAGCATCCCAGACAGGTGATCTGGACGCAGGCGTGCCAGAACGCTTTTGACACCCTGAAGGAGACCATGTGCACAGCACCATTGTTCAATCCCCTTACTTCTCCAAAGTAATATTTGTGCAGACAGACGCCTCAGGACTACTCTCTCACAGCTAAACAACCTGTTGTCCTCATCAGTAGGAGGTTACTTTCAGGGAACAGAGGTGTCATGCACTAGAAAGAGGAGCAGTGGTCTGGGTACTGAAGAAGTTGATACCATACCTGTTTGGTGCTCAGTTCTGGATTCCGCAGACCACAAACCACTGAGCTGGATAATGCAGATGAGGGGTGAGAATACCAAACTGTTGAGGCGGCCCATCTGCCTACAGGGAATGGACTTTACAGTGGAACTCCGCCCTGGAACAGACCACACCAATGCTGATGGTCTATACAGGTTTTTCTGCTTTAGTGTTGAGAACTCCACGGGGTTTGGGTAGTTCTCTCCCCTTTCAGCTGGGAAGAACAAGTGTTAGTGCTGGCATCTGTGGTGTGGTTTTGCCTTAAAGTTATGCCTTCAACCCTCCTGTTTTGCTGACTTCATGTTTGCTAGCATTTGGAATCTGCGCACTTTACCACTGCTAACCAGTGTTAAAGTGCTTGTGCTCTCTCCCTAGAACATGCTAGAATTGACTTATACCTAATTGGCATCATTAACTTGTAAATGTAAAATACTTGTAAAGCGCACAGCTGCCCATCACCGGGGTGTCCCGGCGCTGTATAACGCTGTGGAACCCTTCCTGGCTCTCCCTGTGAGATGCCCCTCCAAGGTGAAGCCAAGCATCCCAGTGTTGTAGGGGCCGTTGTGGAGATTATCAAGCTATTGCCCAGAGTTGCAGCGTGGGACCCCATGATTAGAGTAGGCACCGAGGCGAGAATTATCGAGTCCGCAGACAAATGAGCCCAAGACCCTGCCACGTCGGGAATTTAACCCTGGTCCCAGGCCAGACCTCTGCATCAGGGTCTGCCGCTCTAACCATTGAGCCACACTCCTCCACATTGAGCCAACTTAGTTGTAAGTCCCTAGTAAAGCGGAACTACCTGTACCCAGGGACTATAAATTAAATGCTATCAGTGGGCCTGCAGCACTGATTGCTCCAGCCACTTAAGTAGCCCTTCAAACATGTCTTAGGCCTGCAATTTCAGCCTGGGTGTGAAGTTTTTAAACTGCCATTTTGACCTGGCAAAAAAAACCTTTTCCCAGGCCCAAATCTTCCTTTTTTAAACACGTAAATGACCAGTAACGTAGGCCCTGGACATTCCAGAAGGCAATATGCAGTGTAGTAAAGAACATTGGGCATGTACCTTTTAGTTTTACATATCCTTGTAGTGAAAAAGCTCCTAAATTAGTGGTTTACTACTGATGTGCCTACCTCTCCTATAGGCTAACACTGGAGTTAAGTTATTACATCTAATGGGTTATAATTTCCAAATGGGAGCGGGTAACCAGTTCATGTTTGCTGTATTTGGAATTGTAATGAAAAATACTCTGTCATGGTGAATTTGGAATTTAAATTACAATTTTGAAAATAGCACTTTCTGAAAGTTGTCATTTCCCTGCCTTAGCCATTTAGTGCCTGCAGCCTGCCACTAGGGCACTTGGTTGGGTGTAGCTGACAGTTGAGCTTTGTGTATTCTTCCTATACAGCCACACACAATAGAGAGTTTAAATGTGTCTGGATGGGCCATCATTGGCAAGATGGGAAGTTGGAGCTGGGCAAAGCCCTACTTACACTTGAATAGGCTGTGTTTGCCTCCACACAAATCACACAAAGGGCCGCATACCCCCTGTAGTTAATCTGGAGCCAGGACAGGGAAGATAGGATGCTTGGCGACTGGAAAGGGAAACCTCTAGAAGTTTCTCTCACTCAAAGGAAGGCCAAGTTATAAATATTGGACCCCAGACACCAACTCATGGATACTCTGCCATGTAGAAGGACTGATGTGCTGCTTGAAAGGGCTGCCACTCTGCTCGACTGCTGCTCTGAAGAACTTCTGCCCTGTTATGCTGATCTGCTGCCCTCTTGCCTGGGTCAGAATGACTGGGTCTGTATCTGTTGAACCCAGGATCCCAGGATGAATGCATGGATAGTTGACTAGCCTCCTGACTAGAGCCCCAGGGACAGAAGGCTCCAAAAACCCTGAACCCAGCACAAGGACTCAGTCATCTGTGAGTCCTACCCTACCAAGTGATACCATCCCAGTACTGGACCTTCGGAAGCGGGTCTGAAGGTGCTCTACCAACCCATCTGTGCACCAAAAAGAACTGATGCATCACGTCTGTTCCATGGTGCAATCCTGAGAAAAACAAAACATCACCTCTGCTACGAGGGTTCTTCCACAGCAAGCACTCTACATCAACTTTGCAGCTCACAGTGGAACTGCTGCTGTGCGAAGCTCCACTGATGCACGCCCCCACATTGCCTATTTCTCATTGACGGCAGCCTCAATACCAAAGCAGGTTCTCGTATCGCAGCCCTTCGGTGGCTATGCATTACCTCAACTGTACAATGCTTCCTCAATGCAAGACTTTGCATCTCAAGCCCTTATCAACAGGATCTTTGGTGATGATGCAGGACCTCACATCGCAGCTCCCCGGGTACTCAGAGCCAACGCATCTCATCAGCTGCACAACTCATTCTCAACACTTGACCTTTCAATGCTCAGCAACCAGGATTAAAGTACTCTTGTTCAGCCGGCCTAACTGTGTCTCTGTAGTCTGCCAAAGCTTCCTCGTGAATAGCCTGAACTTATGACTTTGTCGAGATCTGGCGCGACCATATAGCCACAGTTGGGGCCTTGCGCTTTTTGGTGCTATTTTTTTTGTATTTCTTTTCTTTGATTTTTATATAGAGCGAACTTGACCTGAGAATATCAGGTATCAGAGCACTTTACATGAGCAGCAGTTTCGTTACAGTTGGACACATTCATTTTTGTTAGGCACAGAGAGATTAAGTGATTTGCCCAGAATCACAAGAACCGGTTCCCCACCTTCGAGGGCGACCAATCTAGCCGTAAGGCTACATCCTCTCCCAATCCTTTCACTTAAATCTTTAAAATTGCATATTTCCAATTATACTGATGATTTTTGTGTCATTTTGGTCTTGATTTTTTTTGTACTATTTACTCTATTTTGCCAGATTGGTGTGGGGTTTTCCTTGTGTTGTGTTTCCACTATATTACTGTTTGAAGTGCAGTATAAAGTCTTTAAACATTGCCTCTAAGTTAAGTCTGCCTGTTCTATGCCAAGCTACCAGAGGGTTGACTTCAGATTCAATTGGGGGTTGCTTGTGCCTCACCTTGACATGGATTGTGGTTGCTGCTTGAGAAAGGTTTCATCCTTCTCAACCAGTAACACAATTTCTGACAAAGGTTTTGTACCCCAATAGTTACCGAAAAGCCAATTCACTTGGATTCATCTTGGATATCAACTACACACTCAAGGAACAGGTTGCAAAAACGAAAAGATTTTTACCACCACTTTTCTCTAAACAAACTGAAATGTTTCTTCCAGAAAGCAACTTCAGAACTTCTGTTCAAGCCCTCACGCTCTCTCATCTTGAAGGTAGTAACACCTTGGTTCATTGCCTCCTACACTCAACCCTTGCACCCCTTAATGGTATCCTACACGCTGCAGCACATCTCATCCAGGGTCTGATGAAATATGATCACATCATCACATCCTGATGGAACTCAATGGGCTCCCTTGCCAACTGACAACATCTTCAAAACCTGCTGCATCATTTAGAACATCATTTTGACCAGCACCCCTTGCAGACAAGCTCACCATCTCTGGTGGTTCATATCACACTTAGTGTATGAAAACAGCCGGACTGCTGAAAAAATATAAAAAAGAATAAAAATCAAGGCATCAGGCCTTTTACAACTATGCAAACTCAATCTGGAACAAAATCCCATGTATTAAAGACCACTACATCACAAAATTTTCGACTGATGCTGCTGGTTTTCAACTCTAAGAGAACACTGAGGCCTGCTAACCAGACCCCGGTGCCAGTGCCCTGACACTAATGTGTATGTCGAATTGGCAGTACCCAATTGGAAATGGCTATCTTGTCTGTAAGTCCCTACTAAATGGTACCCTGGTACTCAGGGCAAGTAAGTTGGAAAGGTACACCAGGGCCTGCAGCACTGATTGTGCCAGCCTGGAGGTCCCACAAGTAAACCAAATCCTCCAGTTTTCTACTCCAGACTGGTAGAGCAGTCATGCACTGCTAGCTTGACTGTGCAATAGAAAGCATTGGCAAAGCCCCAATTTCCCTGGACATATGTATAAGTCACCCCTCTGGCAAGTCTACCGAACTCTAAAAGCAAGGTGCAACATATGACTCGGGCAGGATATGTACTTTGCTCATTCTGACAGTAGAACATGCCAAACCTGCTGTTTCCACTGTGGAAAGGCTTGGTCGCCAATTTGGCGAGTAAAGGGTTACACGCTGATCCCTCAGATGTGCCAACTTAAGAACGGTGCCTTCAAAGTGGGCACTCCAAGGAATCGAACAGCGTGTTACATTAAGCCTGACCAGTATCTCAATTCGAAATTACTGTATTTTGTTCCAGTGTGCAGTTTTAGCAAAGCTGACACTTTACTGCCTTTGAAACTCCTGTACTTTCCCAGGCACACATGGAGCCTGCTCCATAAGATAGGTTTCTGCGCTGCTGAAGAGAAGAGATAATGAGTCTCAGGAAGGAGAACAATGAGGGATTGCAGTCCAGGGAGGAGTTATCTCCCTCCTGCAGGAAGCCTCCTGCAGGAAATTGCTTGGGTGTTAACCCCAAAAGGCAGGCTTCAAGGGTGAAGCCACTGTTGAAGGGCAGCAAATGTGCAACACCACAGGGAGGGCTGCCCTATTGTTGAAGTAGACAGGCTGGCACAGCAATCCAAGAAGGGGAACTAATTGCTAAACCGGTTTTCTCAGGGGCATGTAACCCCAATGTAGCAACGCCCTGGGGGTTGGCTATGGAGGTCTGAACACCAAGAGAGGGGTCTCACTATCTGGGGAGTAGGCAGATACCTAGATTCCACACTCCACAGATAGTAGTGACCAGATGTGAGGAAAGCTGGAAACCCATTGGCTACCTACCGCATCATGCCCTGAGGTCACTTTCAAAGCATAAAGGGGGCACTCAGACCTCAGATCTTGATTGACTTAGACGAAGGACCAAAGAAGGGCTGCACAGAGGGACCAGCAAAGAGAGACTGCCTTTCTGTTGCTGCTCCACTGCAAAGTTTTATGTGTGTGCCGTGCCAGACCCACGTCGCTGCCACCATGATCTCACTTTCGGACTGCAATGATGAGAACCGCACCTGGTGGCTAACAGAGAGAGCTCACTGATCCTGGAAGTGCTGTCAAAGAGTGGCTGGGATCCAAAGAAGGTGACTTATCAACCCAGGAAAGATTAGCCTGTGACTGCGACAACGGGCAACTTGTAGTCTATTGGCGACTTGACTTTGGCCAGACCAGAGAGGACTTCATGGGACTTTGACCCTGTAACCGTGAGCCATCACCATCTTCATGGAGCGAGGAATACCTGCATCATCAGCATCCTTAGAACATCTTCAGCATCCTCCATCCCTTGCATCAGGACAACTTCTTAGGAACTCACTGAAACACGAATACAAGTGCTTGGAACTACTGCAAGACCGCTTCTTCTGTGAAGGTAACTGTTCTTGAGGACGTTGCTGGTCCACTTGAGTAGCTCTGTGCTGGAGTTGGTTCCCCTAAGTACTTCTATCCAACCTCATTGGCACTTACCTAAATTTTCTTTGACAAAGTTTCTATGTCCAATTGTTTGACTTTGTCACAGCTTATTTTCTGTTCAGTGAAATTGCTTTGATTCATTATTGCTTGTAAAATCTGTATCTCTGGAACCCTCCGGTTGATTTTTTTCATTTATAAATTGGTGTCGGATTTCTTAAGTGTGGTGACGATTTTTTCCTCTGTTGTTTTGGTGGTGTTTAAATGCTTAACACTTGTTCCTTCGTGTAAGCCACTTTGCTTAGTGCCTCACCTACCAAAGGTTGAGCTGAGGTCTTTACAGACAAAGCTTACTGGACCTAGAGGGGTTATTAAGTGTATTACACTGTGAGGCCGCACAACCACCCTATTTAGTGCACCCATTTTCCTCACAAGCGGAAACTAGGTTCTGAGAATTTAAGTGCATTGTTACTTTGTTGTAATGCTCTTTAAAGATGTGTGTCTGACTCTCATAATATAGAGCAGGGTTTGGTTGGTCCACATGAATAATGGTAGTGTGTTCAAGGTCCTGAGTGTAAAAATGGGCAAGGCTTGTAGCCATCAGATGATGTAATCGCTCTAAGTGTGCTGACACCCAATGGAGGTGGTAGCTTGTTAGCCAGATAGGTGCAAACGACAGTTGTGAAGTCTTAGTATATGATGTCGTTGAAGATGAATGATGGGGGCCTTTCATAAGGATCCGGATTATTTGATTATATTTTTTCACGTTCCTTTTGATGTGCGCTTCATCATATAGGATGTCACTAAAGGGAGTAGTGTGAAGTCTGGGATGCCGTGGATTCCGGCATTGCTTCTATCCAAGTGCACTAGCATCAGGACTCAAATGACAGTTTTAAAGTCTATTTGTGGTAGGAACAGTTCCAATTTCTTTAGTGAAGCGAGCAGGTAGGAGGCCTTCTTGAATTTTATGCTTCATACACCAGTGGCTACAGCTATTTTTTAAGTCATTGCTGGACCCTCTACATGTGACTTCCTGTTTGATTATGTAGGTGTCTACAAATCCCTTCTTTCCACTTGCCATTTGGTGCATCACCCTTGCAGCATGTTTCCCTCATGAAACCTAAATCCTCTTACTTTTTCCATTAGGCTTTCATGCTTTCCTCATGTTATCAATCCACCCAATACTCTACTTTTCTCTCTCACCGTGCATGTGACTGATGAGCAGTATTTTTCAGTATTGAGCTGTTTAAACATTGAAAGCAGCACACAACCATGCACATACAATATGCATAAAGGATATAAGTGAACATGTCATTTTACCATTAATATTAGCATTCCCCTTTGCTCTTCTAGAGAATGTCACTGTTACTGCTAGAGTGAATGTTCTACTGAATGGAGTACACCAGGAGTACTCATAGTACGGCCCGCAGGCCGCTGGCGGCCCGCGGGCCGTACTATGAGTACTCCTGGTGTACCTTGCAGACATGTACCAGTTTAAAAAAAAAAAAATCAAGATTTTTAGTAAACACCGCCGGTTGATGCAGCCTGGACTCGGAGAGGCTCTGCTCTAGGGGGGCCGGGAAATTCCAGCCATAGAGTGGAGCTGCAGGGGCCTCAGGAGAGGTGAAACAGAACAAAGCCTCATTAACAGTTTAATGGTCTTTTAAAGACCTGTAGAGTGCTCCGGTAGGGCTGTGTGCGCGCCAGGCAAGCTGACTCATCCGGGCTGCCTCGGGGGGGGGGGGGGGGGATTGTTGGACAGTTACAGTGACCAGGACAAACACCCGTGACTGATTGAACCGAGCCGAGCATGAACTTGGAGATCACTCTGCGCAGCCCCGAGTAGCATTTGTTTTATCGACACTGAAGGGATGAAAGTCTGAATCAGCCCAGCCTTATTTGAATCTCTGCCCTCCGGATTACACCTGATCTCTGCTGCAGTGGTCGAGCCAGCTCTCGTGCACCCTCTACGTTAGGGTGTCACTAATAATGTGCTGCAGATTTTGGGAAGGCTAGGGAAGGTGGTTCGATGTGTGCAGCAAATAGCTCTTGCTTTTTGTGATATTTCTAATAGAATTAATACACCTTGCCTAGACAGAGATAGGGAGACAGAGATGGAGAGAGAGGGCGAGGGAGGGAGAGACAGAGTGAGGGAGAGTCAGGGGAGGGCGAGGGAGTGACAGAGTCAGGGGAGGGCGAGGGAGGGAGAGAGGGAGGGAGAGAGTCAGGGGAGGGAGAGACAGATGGAGGGAGAGACAGAGGGAGGGAGAGTCAGGGGAGGTTGAGGAAGGGAGAGAGTCAGGGTAGGGAGAGAGAGGGAGAGTGAGGGCGAGGGAGGGAGGGAGAGAGAGGGAGAGTCAGGGGAGGGAGAGAGAGGGAGAGTCAGGGGAGAGAGAGGGAGAGTCAGGGGAGGGAGGGAGAGGGAGAGTCGGGGAGGGAGGGAGAGGGAGAGGGAGGGAGAGAGAGGGAAAGCCAGGGCAGGGTGAGGGAGAGTGAGAGTCAGGGGAGGGCAAGGGAGGGAGAGACAGAGGGAGGGAGAGTGAGGGGAGGGAGGGAGAGGGAGAGTCAAGAGAGGGAGAGAGAGGGAGAGCCAGGGCAGGGTGAGGGAGGAAGAGAGTCAGGGGAGGGCGAGGGAGGGAGAGACAGAGGGAGGGAGAGTGAGGGGAGGGCGAGGGAGGGAGAGACAGAGGGAGGGAGTGTGAGGGGAGGGAGGGAGTGTGAGGGGAGGGAGGGAGGGTCTGGGGAGGGTGAGGGAGCGAGGGAGCGAGGGAGTCAGGGGAGGGGGAAGGAGGGAGAGAGAGGGAGGGAGAGAGTCAAGGAAGGGAGAGAGTAAGGCGAGGGAGAGAGTCAGGCGAGGGAGGAAGAGAGTCAGGGGAGGGAGAGGGAGGGAGAGAGAGAGAGTCAGGGGAGGGCGAGGGAGAGAGAGAGAGAGGGCGAGTCAGGGGAGGGCGAGGGAGGGAGAGAGAGTCGGGGAGGGAGAGAGAGGGAGAGTCAGGGAAGGGAGAGAGAGGGGGAGTCAGGGGAGGGGAGGGAGGCAGAGGCATAAGGAGGGAGGGAGACAAAGGGAGGGAGGGAGAGAGAGGGAGAAAGAGGGTGAGAGGGAGAGAGAGAGGAAGACAGGGAGAGAGAGGGAGACAGAGAAAGAAAGGGAGGGAGACAGAGAGAGGAAGGGAGGGAGACAGTTAGAGAAAGGGAGGGAGACCGAGAGAGGGAGGGAGACAGAGAGAAGGAGGAAGACAGAGAGAGAGAGAGAGAGGGAGATAGAGGGAGGGAGAGGCAGGGAGAGGGAGAGAGACAGAGAGAGGGAGGGAGACAGATGGAGGGAGTGAGGGAGGAAGTGGGAGGGAGTGAGGGAGACAGAGAGAGAGAGAGGGAGAGAAAGAGAGGGATGGAGAGAAAGAGAGGGATGGGGACAGGGAGAGGGAGGAAGACAGAGAGAGGGAGGGAGGGAGACAGAGAGAGGGAGGGAGACAGGGAGGGAGACAGAGAGAGGGAGGGAGACGGAGAGTGTGAGGGAGACAGAGCGAGTGAGGGAGACAGAGCGAGTGAGGGAGACAGAGGGAGGGAGGGAGGGAGACGAGAGAGGGAGGGACGGGGAGAGAGAGAGAGAGAGGGAGGTAGAGAAATAGAGAGAGGAAGGGAGGAAGAGAAAGTGAGACAGGGAGGGAGACAGAGAGAGAGAGAGAGAGAGAGAGAGAGAGAGAGAGATATGTGTGTATGCTCGGTCTGGTGGCTCAGTGGACGAAGACATCCGCTGCCAGGGTCTGTGTTCAACCTCATGGTCACAGTTTTTTTTGTCTCTAGCCCCGCCCCCCTTTCTCACTGGCCACGCCCTCACCGGTGTGGCCCTCGGCCACAAACTACACTGTAAATTTGGCCCCTGAGAGAAAGTTTGTGAGTACCCATGGATTACACTATAAAGAGCGTTTAAGTTGAAATCCAAAGAAAGGTAAATGCACTATTCATTGATTGAATAAATGCAAAGTCCTAACGCAACTCAAGTAACAATCAAAAACAGACAATAGTTTATGATAAACTTAAGGTACATCATTTTGAAAAATACAAAATGTGTTTTAATTTCTTCTGACAATAAAATAGACATAAAATATAAATCAATCCACATGCTCACTCCAACCATATCCACATTCACTCACTCATTCTCATTGCTGGAAGCATACAAAGAGACAATAACCAAATTAATCGAAATATATAATTAATTACACAGTAGCTGATTGATCCAGACTAAAGGAACTTTTATTGTATAGCAGGGGGCCTTGTTTCTTTACGCTATTCATTGGCTGCACAGGCCAACACTCATTTTAGAACACAAAAACTGTGTAATGCCGCCCATAAAAGACAGGCAATGAAGTTTATCATAGGTGGGTTCTTCCTCCAGCACACAGTCCTTATCTTGAACAGCCTACCTGGCAAAATGTTAGGTTAGGAAATGTAAACTGTTAAAAGAAACGCGACAATGGGCGGTTTCTAGGGAGCTATTAAGTGCTGAAGATCGGCTCTCGGCTGCCTGAATGGCCTTTTTGTTCTCTGAAGTTTCCCTTGCAGTGTCCAAAAGTCTGCTGAATTTTAATAGCACGCGCTTTCCCAAGTGAGGCTCTGCAAAACTTGAGAATACTACAGTTATTTTTTTAGCTTTTTTGTCGTTTACAAGATAGTAACATGATTCAACGTTAACATTGGATCTAATGTTTGCGTTTACAGTTCCTGTAAATCGCATTGTAATTACAGATCTGATAGTAATAAGATTATATGAACAAGAAGGTAATTTGGTTGGTGTAAAGTTTTATTGCTATCTCATATGGCCCTCTTTTATATATATATCAGTTCGTTCGAGCACTCATATATGTGTCCACCAAGTAAGACAATTTGAAATTTGGAATACCCATGTGTAGAGTTCGCTTTGTGCATCTTTGTCAACAAGTTCACCATAGCTATGCACAGGTGAAACATCAGTGGCGAGTTTAAAGGTAAAGCTCAAAGTGGCACACCGGGGGCTCGAGGTATCATCATGCACATGCATTATATTATAGTGCAGTTCATGTTAATATTCAAACAGCCCTTCCTACCGATTAACTAACATTAGGGGCGGTCTATCTCGCGATTATAGTGTGCCTACCAGGTGCGAGTCGCCCCCCTCTCCCATAAAAGACATGAAGCAGGTTGTTGTCGTTCACCGCATAGTCTTTTATTAAAACTTCAAGCATTGTCATTAATCCTTTATTCATCTTGATTAAGGTTTAAGGTAAATCTTTAAAAATACTTGCTTATCAACACAACAGCATTAAATCATCTCAAAGTTATAGATTGTCATAATATTTAACACCCCGCTCTCCAAAGGGCCTTTTTGCTTGTCCTTCGGGCTGTGCCAGCAGGCCACAACCAAGATAGCCTGCTCTCCTTAAGTTGACCGCCCTCCGGTCAACAGAGCCGCAGGTAAATAATCTGCCACTACTTGTGACAAATATGCCGGGGTATACCCCCTCCAATGTTTATAAACCGACACCCCGTCATACGGGTAGGGCAGGAGTGGTCAGGACCACCAGCAGGTCAGTCCCCCCTCTCCCGTCAGCTCAGAGCCCCACAATGACTGCTTGCCCTTTCCATGGGCAGCCAGTCCATACCAAAAGGGGAAGTCCACACCCTTTTCTTGCCTGGGACCCCGCCATTCTCTTCCTTGTTGCAGGGATGGGTGGGTGGGAATTCTTTGCTGGTCTGCTGCCGCCGGAGCTGCTGGGAGAGAACAAAGAGGGTTAGTTCCGCCTCCCCCGAGGCTTTTTTACCCTCGGGGAGGGAAGGTCAGCCCTGCCTTCCTAATGACGTGTGCTGGCTCTTCCCAGTTTCCGCCTTGAAGGTGTCCCTGCTGGCTCCCGCCCCCGGATGCCACTAAGGGCGCCACGCCTCTAGGATCGGGTGGCGCCGTTCATTGTACTGAATCAGGTACCGCCAAGGGAAACCACAGCAAACAACTTCAGTCATGATTATCGAATAGTGCAGGATGAAGTGTTATGCGAACAGTTTGCACACACAAACAAACACACACGCACGCACGCACCCACACACATGCACGCCCCCCCAAAAAAAAGTCAGAAATAAATGAAGGGTATGTAATAATAACAAGACTTACCCATTCAACTCTCCCACCACCGACTCAGGAAAGTGATTTAAACATCAATGTCCCTGCCAGGCTGGCACAATGGCACCTATTCATGCAACTCATAAACCCTGCTAATGTAGGACAACATGCTAGTGATAAGAAAGACGTAAACACTCAGGGTAAAGCAAACACCAGCAGGAACTGCGAAACTCCAGAACTGACAGTGATTTGGCCAGCTCGAGTCTCACCTTCATGACCCCACACGCAATGCAAGGCGGTCACTACCTTGGGGACACAATACATGTTTGTGATGACCAAATATGTGTATTGAACAGTGGACTTACTGCACTCTAGTATTTTCACAGGAGTATTAATGCTGACCATTATTTGCCTTTGCAGGTAAATGCAACTCTCTTGTATGAGGCAAATGTCTGCAGAAATGGCATGGCCTATTTTCTGCAACAGACACATCATCTATAGATGGGGACAAGTGAATGCGGTGTACTATCTCTGAATCCCGTACAGTGCAAGGTAAATATGTTTAAATATTCTGTTCTATTCAGTTTCAAATCTTTATTCGGATACATTTTATCCATAAAAACACAGATCAATCATATTAAAAAAGGTAAGTATAGCAATCCATTACCAGTAGCCCAATAAAAACAAGATCATATTTAACAATTGATTTAACATGAAACAAATACATACAGAAAATCCCCTAAATCAATTAATATTGTAAAACTCATTATCTATATAAAAACAGATTCTTTCAAAGTCACATGGGGCCAAACCACACCATCTACAGGTTGTTTCAGAGAAACAGAACATCATAGGGTGCACATTGAATTGCGAGCGCGTACTGGCAATTTTAAAAAAGTACCTACACGGGCCATTAGTTCATCATTTTTGAACTTGCGAATTGTTGGGTAGGCTTTCTCTAGATATATAAGTCGGGTATTCTTAAAAAATGGAAGCAAAACCTAATGGGTGTATAGGTTTTAAAATGTGCAGAAGAATAAGAAATGGATTGTTGTCTGCCTACTCCTGTCATCACATGGGCAAGATATTTGATCCAGATTTGTAGTAACCCTAAAGAAAAACACAGTAGAAATTTGACTGTGCCAGCCCTTAAACGAAACAATGGTCCCCTCTCCCAACGTCCAATTGGCTTTAGGAGGTAACTGAGGGGGTTCTTTGATTCTTCCATAATTGGCAAATAACTTTCTACAGACTGGATTTCCCTTTTGAATCTCAAAGTCCTCTAGTGCACAGATAAAACACCCCGGATCACTTTTTTATTCATGTCAACAGATTCATCCGGGTTTGTAAAAAATCTGTGCATGGTTGATACTGCTAATGATCTCACTAGTCAGAGACGCTGCAGGATTCTTCCAAATCGCAAGCTAAAAGAGAACGGGTCGTGCCTTTACGAAGTCTTCAACATAGTGTAATTTTAGTTCTGCATGGCAAATAAACTGTGAGGTAGAAATTGGGGCTCCCAGTATTTTCCTACAAAATCTCTTTTCTTCAAGTTGAATACTATTACACTTTATATATCCCCATATTTATGCGCCTCATGTCGCATTTGGAATGCACTGTGTTTTGTACATTTTCAAAAGTGCTAAAATAATCCCTGTCTTTTTAGGCTGTGGTAGACTAATGATTGAGTTAATACCTTTAGAAAACTTGTTCCTGCTATAATGCCACATGGTCAATCCATGAACCATTGGCAGAGAAAACAAGTCCAAGGTAGGGGAAAGTGCTAGTGCAATAACGTTTTTGGTCATCTACAGTAATAGAATTTAAAAGATGCTTTTTTGGCCCACAAGACATAATAAATATTTTTTAGTACACACATCTAGACTACCCATAAAATCCACAAAACCCCGAACTAAAATTTCTAAAGCATTCGGTGTTCGTCCCATTAAAACAGCATCATCAGCATACAAAAAAGTGGGTACTAAATTGCCGTTAATTTTGGAGACATCATCAGTAAGTACAATAAGGGATGTATGCAAGTTGTTAATATATAAAATAAAAAGTAGGGGTGACAAAACACCCCCCTGCCTAACACATATATCAATTCTGATGTCCCCTGAAACTTCCCCACTAGTGTTAATCCTTACAGGAGCTTGTAGGTCTCTATGCAAGTATGCTAAAAAATGGACTAAAACCTCATCTAAACTAGGGGTGGGCATAGTTTGCGAAGTAGCGCTACGCGAAATGCACTTTGCACTACGCAAACTTCACGTAGCATTACGCGAGCTGCGTAGTAGCATGTTCGCACTGCGCAAGATGCGTTTTCAATGATTGCACAGTGCGGACAAGCATCCAGCACTGGGCAATTATTGAAAACAGCATCTTGCACAGTGCGAGCTGTAGTTTTTTGCCGCTCGAGTAGATTTTTACTCGAGCTGCAGCTTTCTCAACGCGGACTGGTAGTTTCTCATTGCGAGCGGTCGCGGGCATGTGCGACCACTCGCAATGAGAAACCGGACCTCCCCGGGCTGAGAATCTCGCCGGGAGGTATATTTTCCATGCTCACGATCGGCAACTTGATGTTGCTTATCGCGAACGAGAAAAAAGTCTCACCTGTTATGTTATGTTAATCTCTTTTATATAGCGCTCGAATCACCAGGGGGCATCTCGGCGCTTCACTCAGGGACATCCCGATGGCCAGCCAGCACAGAAAATAGGGAAGGGATTAGAACAATAACGCTTTTAAATGTTTTCTAAAGACAGGGTAGAAGGGAATTTCTCGCAAGGATAACGGAAGGCTGTTCCAGTATTTGGGTGCGAGATATGAAAATGCCCTGTCCCCAAATCTATGGAGTCTGATACGTGGTACCAGTAATAGCTGCTGGGAACCGGACCTCAAAAGACGTGATGGGACATATTTTCCCAATTTGTTCTGGAGGTACACTGGCCCCTGACCTTGAAACGCACAATAGGTAGGACAGCAGATTTTGAAGAAGGATCTCTGTTTTATCGGCAGCCAGTGTAACTTTCTCAGCAATGGTTGCAAGGATGTGCCAGCTGGCATATTCAAGACCTGCCTGGCTGCCGTGTTCTGGATGACCTGTAGTTTCTTCAGAGATGTAACTCCTACTTCTGCTAGTAGTGCATTCCCATAGTCCATCCGGCTCATGACTAGGGCTTGAGTGACTGTTCTACGATGTTCCTTGGGAATGAACAGTAAGATTTTTCGCACTAACCTGAGCCTGTAATAGCATGCGCCTAACACTGAGGCCACATGATCTTGCATGGACAAAGACTGATTTAGTTTAATGTCCAGATTGTTAACACATAATTTAGGCGTTGGGGCCGAGCCACCAATCCCTATTCCAGATTACTGAGGCTTTCCCTAGAAGCATGACCTCAGTCTTGCTCGGGTTCAACTGCAAGCAGTTGTTGGTCATCCAGTTGGAAATCGCCGATATTCCCGTGGCAAAGCGGATTCTGTCAGCCGCAGGGTTTTGGCCAATGTTAAATAGTAACTGGGTATCGTCTGCGTACGAAATTAATTCGAACCCCAGGGCTTCCACCACCTTAGCCAAAGGGGCCATATAGATATTAAAAAGGGTGGGGCTAAGGCTGGAGCCCTGGGGAATGCCCTTGTCTAGTGATGTTCTCTCTGATTGGTAGGGGCCCATTAGGACCGTTTGTGAGCGGTCTAACAAGAAATTCCGTAACCATTTAAAGCGAGACCCTTGATACCACAAGCGCTTAGCCTCTCCGCGAGCCTATGATGGGAGACGGTATCAAAGGCCGCGGAGAGGTCTAGCAAGATCAGAATAACTGATCCTCCAGCGTCCACTGTTGTTCTGAGGGAGTCTGTCACTGATAGAAGAGCCGTTTCAGTGCTAAAACCCCGCCGGAAGCCGGACTGAGAGGGGTCCAGGATGTTGTTTGGTTCCAGGTAGTCATTTAATTGTATATTAAGCAAACTTTCCAATATTTTCCCCAAGAGAGGAAGCAGGGAAATAGGGTGGTAAATGCCCAGCTCTGCCGGGTTTGACGTGTTTTTTTTTTAAATGGGGCGGACAAAGGCTTCCTTCCAAGGTGTTGGAATTACCACTTCCCTGATAAAGAGATTAAAAATCTTCTGTACTCTGGGGGCCAGAGTGTGGGATAGAAGCGCCATAATTTTGGGAGGGCAAAGATCAACCGGTGAATGTCATTTTGCTTGCTCACGGTCGCGAACATGATGTTGAGGAAAGCGAGCAAGCAAAAAATGACCACTGTACTACGCTATGCTGCGCGTGTTCGCACTGTGCTACGTGCAGCTCCCGTAGTGCAAAGTTGCGCAAACTTCGCAAACTACACAAGCGTAGCGTAGTGCTTCACCCAGGGTTAATCTAAACCATACACCAAAAGGATGGACCATAAACGGGACCTACTAACACAATCAAAGGCCGAGGTAAGGTACATAAAAGCCAAATATACAGGGGTTTACTTGGCGACAGTATATTTCCCAATGATTAATTTGAAGTTCAAACATTGTTAGACAGTCCCTACTTTGCTTTGAAATCCCAGTTGGCACAATTGTAGAATACAGTCATCCTTGGCACAAGTCCTTATTCTGTTATAGAGAATCCTCTCTAAAATTTTAATTGTATTGTCTATTAGGGAGATTGGCCTGTAACAGTTGGGTTGCAATCGCTCACCCTTTTTAAAAACTGGCACAATAATGCTTGTTGACCAGTTGCTTGGGAGTGGGGCATTGACTACATTTTTTTACACATTTAAGAAGAGGGGCGCCCAGAACTCAGGTTTAAGTTTAATCAGATCAATAGGCAGCCAATCAGGCCAGGAGCTTTATTACTCAGCATTTGATTAACAGCATCTTCAACTTCCTGCAAAGTTATTTCAATCGTGGGGGGGTCTTCAAGCTCTAAAAATGTTTCGTTCTGTGAAGGCAATAAAAATATCATCGAACAGTGAGCTTCCCACGCCTCGCCGGTCACATTACAGCTTATGGAAGATAGTGGTTGAGCGAGGGATTTCATAATTTCGACTGCTGCCCAGAAAGCGTTCCCGTTATTTAACAGGGCGGCCTCTGCTAGGTCATCCCAGAGCGCATTCAAAATCTTCTCTTTTCTCTGTAGTACGGCTACCTTATGCTTTTTCCTTAAGAATTTAACCAGTAAATGGTCTCTTGGGGTTTTTGATAATGCCACACGCAGCTGTCTATTAATTAGTGAGCATTCATCTTTAAACCATCCCGACCTAGGTTCCGCTCTCGACATCAGTCTCGACAATATAGAATTAATCCCTCACATAGTTTCCCAAAATCTCCAGCTACCTCCAGTTTGGGATCCTGTAATGTCAGACATGAATCGATAAGACTCGAGTAGTCCCTAACCAACTTGGCGAAAAGATCAAGATAGTTACCTCCATTCCAAATCAATCTTAGGTTATTGGTGGAGGGTGTCAGATTCCGTGCAGCACACTCATTGTTATAATATGGTTTGGGGGCAATTCATAGTTCTATCGTAATTGGATTATGGTCCCGAGGATGGCAGGGATAACTATAGCTTAAATTAAACAATCCTTGAGGGTGGGAGAAATGAAAATATAATCAATGGTGGGGGCACTACCCCTTCCTCTAAATGTTGGCCCTGGGGTGTCCCCATTGTAATTTACTTCAGCAATTTCCATCACGTTTACCAAGTTATGTTTATACAGATGGTCATGTAATTCAATACCCCTATTGCATTGATATACCTTGTTATTAGTCCCTATGGGTGACATAAGATCATTGGGTATTTTAGCATTAAAATCACCCCCCAGAAAAATACCCATAGTATTACCGAGATGTAGGGATGCAATAAAATTAAACAAATTGATAACATTCATGTTTGGTTTCAGCACTCAAAGAAATCCAAGTAGATTTTTCATAAATAGAGTCCAGAAAATAATTGCATGACCAGGAAGAATTGTCTGACTCCGTGATGTGGTTTTCAAATGCAGATTTCACTTTATTTTAATCGTCAAAAATGTTCATTCCAAAGTCTCGCCATTCAAACTTAAGGATGTTGCTGTTAGGCAGTTATCAGGCTGTCAATGAAATTTTATGATGAAATGAAACCACTGCACTTTGGATTGAGATACATTTTTCACCATTACTCCAAGCCCTGAAGAAGTCTTTGATTAGACGAAACGCGTTGGCTGTGCTATGCGGGTCTTTGGAATGAACATTTTTGAAGATTAAATAAATTGAAATCTGCATTTGGAAACCACATCACGGAGTCAGACAATTCTTCCTGGTCATGCAATTATTTTCTGGACTCTATTTATGAAAAATCGACTTGGATTTATTTGAGTGCTGAAATCTATTTGCTGTTGTAGTTTAATGGGACAAGTTCCTATTGTGTGGGGAGTAAAGAGGGAAGTACTCTCTGGTTTTGTGCACCTTTTTGTGTTACCTCAAGACACTATTCAATTTGTTGTGTGCTGTTTTTCAATAGCCTCTGCTCTCTGTTTTGTGTTTTGGAACATTTATGTTTGGTACTGAATAAAAATCATTGTTATAAAAATTGATTAAACATGGATTTACCTCTTTGATATATTATCATTTGGAATTTATCATCCTTAGTATCTAACACCTTTATAGTACCCCCAACCGCAATGCTCACCCTGACTTAAAAGGCCTCCAGATGGGCGGCCAAGCTTTGTGTTGAGGGCAAGTGTATTATAACATTCAAAACTGTCGATATATAGATCTTTTGTGACCCAAGTCTCCTGAAGCATAAGGATGTCCTGCTCCAGTACAAAATGTAACAACTCAGGTAGAAGCACTTTGGACTATAAGCCTGCAACATTCCAACTTAGTACTTTTAGGTTGCAATCATTAATAAGCTTTTTTTTTAAAAAAATTATTGAACAAGGCAGTAGGAAATCATTGGTACAGAATTGAAAAAAAGACATTATTCACATCAAATTTTTAACAGTTAGACAATTTTCAGACAAATTACAAGAGATAAAACTGGAATAAAAAGAGAGGATTAAAAGGGAAAGAGACCATTATAAAAACTTACAAAGTCCTTGTGCAAAAAAACGCAATTTTAAGTAAACAGTATCACTGCAAAAAAGTGCAGAAACTGCAATAAAGTGCAACTGCAAAAGGAGATATAATCCAATAAAGTGCAATTTTAAAGTGCTAAGTGCAATAAAGTGCAAAAACAGCTATTATAAAGCAGCAATATTACAAAAAAGTGCAAAAAGTTCACATTCCCCTCTCTCTCCTCATCATCTTCCTTTCAACAATTCCAGATTCTCAAAATATTTCCAATCATTAATAAGCTTGATGGGTAACACAGAGCAATTCCCATCTGCAACCAGAAGGGAACCGGCTACGTTAGACATTGCATGATTTGTATATTTCAACGAGCACAATTCAGTTCTATTCTATTGGTGCAGCCTTACCTCCCTCCTAGCCATCAATGCCAAATAGGTTGGTGACAAGCATCATATGTTTCTGTGCATTTATGCACTTCCAGTTCAGCCCTTCCACATCATGGCACAGCTGCAGTAAACAATATTATATTCCTACTCACTAAGCAGGATTTGAATCTGTTGGACCTGACATCTCCCAACATTTTTCCTTCAAGCCTCTTGTTTTTGCTGACTTCGTTTTTACCGGCTTAAGGACTCTTCACACTTTACCACTGCCAGTGCTAAAGTGCTTTTGCTCACTCCTTAAAACATGGAAACATTGGCTTTTCCACAATTGGTATATTTAATTTACTAATAAGCCCCTGGTAAAGTGGTACTACATGTAAACAGGGCCTGTAAATGAAATGCTACAAGTGGGCATACACCACTTATTATGCCACTCACTTACGTAGCCCTTTAAACACATCTCAGGCCTGCCATTGCAGCTTGAATGTGCAATTATGAACTGCCATTTCGAAATTACAAGATAAGCCTTTTACCTGGCCCAAACCTAATTTTTCAATACACTTGCCCCTAGGGTAGGGCCTACACAGCCCAGTGGGCTGGGTGCAGTATATTTACAATGATGGTCATGTACTTTTAAGTTTTACATGTCCTGGAAGTGAACTACTATTACATTTGTTTTCCACTATTGCAAACCCTGCCTCTGACAGAGGATAATATTGGGTTGACTTATGATATTTAATAAGTGCTACATTTCAATTGGGGCACATGGTAATGTCATGTTTGGTGTCTAAGTAATTGTAATTAAAAAATTTAATGGTAAAGTCAAATTGTTACAATTTCGGTATTACACTTTTAGAAAGTTGGCATTTTCCCGCTCTGACTATTTTGGGTCTGCAGCCTTTTCCTTGGTCACATGACTGTGTATAGCTGGCAGTTGGTGTTTGTTTTTGCCTCCAAACAACCACACAATAGAGGGATTGGATGTGCATGGATGCGGTCGGAGCTGTGCACAGCCCCATTTACAACTGAATAGGCTATGCCCTGCCATCACCGAAGGAATGGCAGGAAATTCTCTAGAAACTTCTCCTCCTTCAAAGTGTGCATCATATATAAATATTGGACCCTCAGACCCAACTCTTCAGTATGCTCCTGGACCTGTGGATGTTACAGTAGAAGGATTGCTGTGTTGCATTGCTGCCAGAAGGACTGCCACTCTGCTGCTCTGCTACTCTGCTACTCTTTGGCCTGCTGCCCTGTTTGATGAGAAGGAAGACAAGACATGCACCCTTCATCCCAGGCTGAAGTAACTCCAAGGGTCAGCAGACTGACCTCCTGTTGTCAGCTATAGGGACATAACAATCTTCAGAGGCTTCCCGCAACTGCCCAGCTGACCTGTTGCCTGGACCTGCAAACTAACCTGCCTGAGCCCGGCTAGTGCTTCTGTTGGATAGGTTACTGACCCCCAAGAGGTGCCCACAAGTCCTGGACCATTGGTGTGGCCTCATTTGAACTCCCACCCAAAGAATAGGAGAATTCTGAAGTTTTGGGATCTCTGCGATCACAAACAGACTGTTCGGACCAATATCTGGCCTCCCGCAGCACCCGCTTTGCGAAGAGACCCTGACTTTTCATGCATAGCAACCGTTATTAAAGCCCAGCAGAGGGAGTTCTGCACTTCGCGCTACAGCTTCAGGAGCTCATGCTGGCCGCTAGGGCGAAGCTCCTGCAATGACCTTTAGCGATTCCCAACAGGATCTTTGCGCTACATCGACGACCATCTGCAACCCAGCCCCTGTTCCTCACGCCACATCGACAACCGCCCACAACACTTCCTGCTCTTTGCCGCCCCGCCACCTCGAATGGAACTCTTGAAGGGCTACTTTAAAGATAACTCTTTTAGTGAGAGTAAACTGGTCCCTATGTCTAGCCCCCACTCCATCGTGGTAAGCTTGAACTTGTGACTTTGGTTTAATCTCGCATGACCAGATAACCATGAATGGCTCTCAGTACTTTTTTGTGTTTTACTTTCCTAAGATCTTCAAAACTGCATTTCTCTGATTCTACTGATTGGATTTTTGTTGTTTTAAAGTAAAATAATGTGTTATCTTCTGCTCTACTTTTCTTAGTTGGTGTGAAAATGTTCTTGTGCTGTGTTTTCACTTTATCACTCTTTGAAGTGCTACATAAATACTTTACATATTACCCTTTCGTTAAGCTTGCAAGCTTTGTGCAAAGCTACCCGAGGTTTGACCACAAGTTAGTTTGAGGGTGCTTGTGACTTCACTCTGACAGAAATTATGGTTGCTGCTTTAGAAGGGTTTGACCCTCCTCAATCAGTTACTTAATTTCCAACAGCTTCTATCTGCATGGGCTTCAGATTATACATCCAGCAACCTGTATATCACAACAGGTTTGAAGAGAAAAGAAGGATTTGTTTTTGTCGTATTTTGTTTCTAATTATTTCGCATGATAATCCCTCTCTTTGGTGTACCACATTGACATCTTAGACTTTACCATTCTTTGCCTTGTTTAATCTCAGCATTGAAAACTAATTCAGCATCAGCACGTGGGTTTATTATTCTAGATGCCACAAATTTAGGATGAAGCCATGCAACTCTAATGCTGTGGATCAAGAAAGAGGGAGCTTTTAATGTATATCCATTTAGTAAAGATAGACTGTCATACCTGAGTTTGACATTGTCAACTTTGCCAAATGAGAATTACCATGCTATAGAGCCTAAGAGAAGGTCAAAGCACAGACTCAACACTCTCTTGTGTTGAATGCTTCTATTCTTGGGAAACAGAACACCCGAACAGAGGCCACAGTAAATCTTTACATGGATGAGGACATTGAGTTGGACAGATGACCTGCACACCAGTTGATATTATTTATTTATACTGGACAGAGATCATCTATGATCCCACAGATATAAATGTTCCAAATGGGGTTAGATGCTGACAATGTGTCGTAAATGAGTGACATGAGCGTTCATGGAACGGAACAAGGAAATATTATACAGCCCTGAATTTTGTACCATTGTGATACAAAGAAGGCAGCTGATATGATGAGCAAGGTGAATAAAAGTGTATGAGCAGTTTATTGTAATATTTGGTGATGGCTGTGATGTTGACAATGCTGCAAAGAGGTTTGGTTGTTTTGCTGTAAATATGTGATGTTATTCAATTCAATTCAAAAAAGCTTTATTCGAGATTCAAGATGAATTCATAAAAGCGTACTAGTTAAAAACAGAAAAGAACATACAATCAGAAAGTGCCAATTAAGTATGAGACGTTAAAAACATTATTGTTACAATCAGAGCAATTCTAAATTAATAAAAACAGGTTGTTAAAAATTCTAAAATACTAATATGTGCAAAAATACAGTTCTTTACGTAGAGTTTCTAAACTCAACCTGTAATTTTAAAAAGCTAGATATAGTGTGTGCCACGGTATCGTTTTCTAACTGTTGCAGTCTAACATAGACTATTCTGCATGAGCGGTGGCCTCACGCTTTGAGGATAGGTTTCAGGATAATCCTCCATGGAGCTACGTAAAATTTACAAAATAAAATGCAGTGTAAGTTTGATTGGGGAGATAAGTCATCACAAGGGCAAGTGGGCAATTCCCTTGACGAGTTATTGCAGGTTGGAAAGGTGATTATACGAAAAAAAGTTCCAAACCTTAACCGTGACAGTAGCATTCTAGAATAGCAGGTTAAATCACATACAAGGTACAGTTGGGGCCCTGGGTTAGTAGTGATTTCCTGAAAGGCCATGACTGAGTTTTTAAGTTTTTCTATGGACCATCTTTTGTTAACTAGATGATCCATAGCCAGTTGTTTCAGCGATTTCCTAGCAGTCACTTCCATACTGGACGGTCTCGAAAAAACCTGAGGATGGCCAAACTCGGTCATCAAAGTTTTCACATAGGACAACCATTTAATATTCCTAACACCGTCAAGGGTAAGACAGTCAGTGATTAATTTACGATTAAAAGCTGTCCTCGGGGTTTTTGTTCTGAAAAAAAAAAAGCTGTCTCCGGGGTGACCCACACCTTATGCCATAAGAGGATAGGCGCAATCTTTATGGCATTAGAAATAAAGGGTAGACCCAGTTCGATATGAGTAAGGTAATTTGCAGAGGATTTAGGAGCCCCCAGCAAATATCTGAGGTATTGATTTTCAATTAATTGAATAGATGTTGTATTTTCAATACCCCAAATACCTGATCCATAAGGGGCCGTAGGTATACCCTTGGCCTGATATATTGAGATCAGTTCCTTGATGGGTCTGCCCCCAAGTTTTGCCGCAAAGTTGTGTAGTGCACCAACCGCCCTAGAGAAGGCTAATTTTCTTGCTTTTACTGCGGTGTGCCAAGTGCATTTCCTATCAAATGATATTCCAAGATAGGGGAAGTGATCCGATGTCTCTATCCTCCTACCCTCAAGGAATATAGGACAGGGTGTTTTCTTAGTGCTGTGCCCACAAGCCATAGTATATGTTTTAGTGGTATTGACTTTTAATCCCTTATCTTACCAGGCAAGTCAACAACGTCTCCTCGGCGTGCTTCAACATCCTACGCATGCTACGGAAGATCTTCCGGTGGATCCCCACCGAGACCAGGAAGACCGTCACCCAGGCCCTCGTCACCAGCCGACTGGACTACGGCAACGCCCTCTACGCCGGTACCACCGCCAAGCTCCAGAAGAGACTCCAGCGGATCCAGAACGCCTCAGCCAGACTCATCCTCGACATCCCACGAACCAGCCACATCACCGGACATCTGAGAGACCTTCACTGGCTCCCCGTCAACAAAAGAATCACCTTCCGCCTCCTCACCCACGCACACAAAGCCCTACACGACCAAGGCCCGAGCTACCTCAACAGCCGGATCAACTTCTACGCTCCCAAACGCCACCTCCGATCAGCCAACCACGCCCTCGCCGCCGTCCCCCGCATCCGAAGAGCGACTACAGGAGGAAGGCCCTTCTCCTACCTGGCCGCCAAGACCTGGAACTCCCTCCCGACCGACCTGCGCCTGACCCAAGACCACCTCTTCTTCAGGAAGAAGCTGAAGACCTGGCTGTTCGAGCAGTAGCGCCCCCCCCCCCCCAGCGCCTTGAGACCCTACGGGTATGTAGCGCGCTCTATAAGTGTCACTGATTGATTGATTGATTTCATGTAATTATTAAATTTTGAGACCGCCCTCTGTAGGCCTAGCCTGGTTTGCGACATGATGGCAGCATCGTCGGCGTATAGGAGTAGGGGGACAGGCTGGCCCTGAGATGAAGGATAGTCGTACGGTAAGCCCTTAAGGTGGTCACAAATAAAGTTAATATATAGGGTGAAGAGATGGGGTGCTAAAATGCACCCCTGTCTCACTCCCCTCTTGATGGAAAATTTTGACGAACACTCACCTTGCTTACCAAAGCGCACCCTGGCCCCGGCACCCCTATATAATTCCTTGATAAAATTAAGTATTGTTTCATCAATGCCCAGGTCAGATAGTGTGGACCAAAGTTGATTGTGGTCCACACAATCGAAAGCAGAGTCAGGTCGATAAAAGTAATAAAGAGATTCCCTTTCCTGGCTTGGGTGTACTTGGAAATTAAAAGATGCAAATTTAAACTCTGCTCGATGGTTCCTATACTGGTACGAAAGCCGTACTGGAGGTTAGATATAATGTTAACTTCCTCAGCCCAGAATTGAATACGCTTTAAAATAATACGACCCGCTACCTTCATTAAGCCGTCTAGATGTGAAATAGGCCGATAACAGGTTGGATCTTGTCTGTTGCCCTTTTTAAAGATAGGGACTACTATGGCCTCTGTCCAAGTTGATATAAGCCCAAAAGAGTTAGCACTATTCATGACATTAGTTAGAAGGGGGGCCCAGAGGTGGATTTCAGATTTAAAAACATCGATTGGTATACCATCCGGGCCGGGCGCCTTGCCAGAAGGACTCTCCTTTATTGCCATGATAACCTCGTCACAAGTAAAAGAAATTCCCAAAGGGAAAACTCCCTTACAAGCACTTCCTTTGTCGCCAGACATAGATACAAAAGCAGGAGGTACAGGGTTGGGGGAAATTTCATTGTCATAAAGATGTTGGAAATGTGTGACCCATGTTTCCCCATTAATAGCAATATCTATTGCCGCCGCATTTCTTTTGAAGTTTGACTACTTCAAAATCAGAAAGGGGTATAAGTATTGGACCCCTGACACCCCCAAATCAGAACACTTCTGGACTGAGGACAGTCTACCAGAAAGAAGAGCTGGATGATGTAGGAGGGACTACCACTCTCCATGTTGTTTTGTTTTGATGACCGGCTGCTTTCTGCTTTTGTCCTGGGAGTGAAAGGACTGGACTTTGCGGTAAGGAGCCGAAGTCTTGATGTCCGGAAACTGAGGCATCACCTCCTCTGCCAGTTAGGAACCAACACATACCCCCCCTCCTTGTCAGCAAAGACGCATGTATAACATTCCCTGCCTAGCAGTAAGGAACTGATGCAACAGCTCCCGTGCCAATAAGGAATCAAAGCCTCCCCTCCCCTGTGTAATAGGAACCAATGCATCGCTTTCCTTTTCCAGCACCTCACCTTCCCTGCATCTTGCACTATCTTCATTTTTCGACACCTCTAAGGTACTTTGTACTAAAATGAATTCATGCATGATTACTATGAACTAAACTTGCTTAATCTTATCAAAGTGATATTTTGACATGTATATGTTAGATTTTTGTAATTTCTGTCTTGTTTTATTCAGATAAGTTTTCTAAACTGGTGTGAACTCCTTTTGTAGTATTTTCACTGTGTTACTATGTTTATGTGCAAATGCTTTAAACATTGCTTCTGAGATAAGCCTGAATGCTTGTGCCAAGCTACCAAGGGGGTGAGCATGGGTTATCTTACTTTTGTTACTCCCTTACCCTGACTAGAGAGATGGTCCATTCTTGGACAGAGTGCAAATCACTGCCACTGAGAGACCCCATTCCTAACATGGTGTCTAGACTCCAACTGCTTTTCAGAACCCGTAATACAATCTTTCAAAGTATTCTTCTCTGTGTTTTTACACTCCTTTGAAATCCGGGAGGCATGCCGGTTGCATGGAGGGAGGGCGGCCCATCAGGTTTTGGCATTTACGTTTTCCTTTCCTCAACCCATTCTTTGGCATAGTAAGAAATTGGGTTGCTGGCTGAGGAGGGTAAAATCCACAATGCGTGTCAGGATGAAGTCACAAGCAAATCCCAAAGTAAGCTGTGCTCAACCCTCTGCTGGCTTGGCAGAGGGCAGTCAGGCTTATCTAAGTACTTATGCAGCACTCCAAGCATTAACAACACAAGGAAAATCCCACAACAATTTAGGAAAATAGAGCAAAATATAAAAAATAAAACAAGACCAAAATGACAAAAATCCAAGTGGTAGAGCCTGAGATATGTAATCTTAAAGACTTCAGTGAATATAGCACCAGAAAGCACAAAGCGCTAACTGTGGTGATCTAGTCACGCCGGACAGGGACAAAGACACAAATTCAGGACAACTGCAATGGTGCGGTGGCCAGCCATAGTGACTCACTTAGGTCCCCTGAACAAGAGTTTCTGAAATCCTGTTTTGTGGAGTGTTGCGAGGGGCCTCATGCAGCTGAGGCAATACGAGTTCCAGGCCGGAGATTCATTGTGCAGCATCAGTTCCAAGAAACTGTGAAGCAGCAATGTTAGGTCCTGTGTCGTCGTCGATGAGGCAGTCGATGAGGGGCTTGTGATGCGAGACCCTGCATTGAGGATGCGTCACTCATTAGTGGTTCCAATGAGGGTCCAGGGTGAGAATTTTATACAAAGTCTTCACAGCAGAGGCCATATAATGAATCAGCTCGGGTTGCATTGTGCAATGGAGGAGATGTGTTGGTTCTCCTGGAAACACAGAAGGGCTGGCATGGCAGAGCAATTTTAAGCCCACTTAGTTCAGGTGACGTTTACAAGAGACTCGCCCTTGGAGTCACTCTGGTGGTCTTGGGTACAGGTTTCATGTCCAGCCCTTCTCATCCCAGCTGGAAGTACCTAGAAAGGTCATCTCTGAACCAGAACACAAAAAACCCAAGACTGACTTTGCTCTTGTTATGGGCTAATCAGCAGGGTATAGCTTTGTTGCAATGAAACAGTGTGCATTGAACCAGCGTCTGGGCATGCCTGTTCCACAGGTGATGGTATTTTACCAATACAAAGCTGTAATACTGTGCCAGGAGTGGTAAAAGATTTTTTTTGTCATTTTACAGTTGGGCATGAATGGCACTACGCTAATCCTATGCTTAAAGACTTTCCTGTAGAAATGGCAAAATACTTTTTTCCCTATCTAGCTTGTCATGGATGGCATAGCTAATCCTATGCTCACAAGCTTTGCTAGAAAGACAGACATTTAAGGTGAGCAGATTCAAAGTGTCGATGGTGCTGTCGGGTGCTCTATAGAGAAGCTGCTCTCCACCTAAGCTTGGAAACTACCCAGAGTTTGCTGTTCTTTTTTGCAACATCAATCTATTAAATGTTTTTTCGTAGCACCAATATTTTTAGGTATTTGATACTATCATGGAAAAGCTGAAACATCTGTGTGGGACTGTGCAGAACACATTGTTTTAACAGAGG
Organism: Lissotriton vulgaris; assembly: GCF_964263255.1. NCBI lineage: Eukaryota > Metazoa > Chordata > Amphibia > Caudata > Salamandridae > Lissotriton > Lissotriton vulgaris. The sequence goes on along the minus strand of NW_028250845.1, from coordinate 627,369 downwards.
GGTCTCACACATGAAATACTTTTGAAAGATTCAAATTCAGGTTGTAATAAAAATAAGGATGCTGTCTTAAGCCCATGTGTCCCCACCCTCGTAGAGGCCTTCTGCGACCAACAAGCAGTGGGTTTAATGGTGTCACTGTGCAGGGTTTGAAAATGAGGTAGGTCCCTGCTGGGCTTTGAGTGTCTGCAGAGGTACACCCCAGCATGGATTTGAAAAGGGGTAGGGCAGGGTCTGTTATTGGCCTGGAACCTTATGATGCATCTGTCCTCTGGTGGCTTCTTTAGTTGAGAACTTTATCGAGCTCACACCCACACTTAATATTCTCTTTACTGTTTTATGGTTCCAGCCTTTTTATTGTGGATATGTAATCCAAATATCCTATTAGATTCTTCCCTGCATATTTATCATGATTTTAGCCTGCAGCTTGGAATTATCTGTTGTGACTTGCCTAAAGATGCCCTATGTTTGGCAGCTGCTTGTGATCGTGTTTGTTATTCACATCAAAGAGCAGAGCTGTTTTTGGATCCCTGCCGCCTGCAAAGCAGTGATAATTACCGGGAGATGATGGCTGTGCATGCTTTTCTCGGTCCATTACCGCATGCAGTATTAAACTTGCATACTCATTATGTAAGTTGTCTGAAGCTTCACATGACCTGCTGTGCCATCTTATACGGAATTCATCCGTATTTCTTTCCGCCAGATGCAGCCTGTAAAAGATCGCTCTCACCTCTGGACAGTCACCCCTAGTAAACGTAGAAACGAAGTATATGTTCCAGTTGCCTCCAAGATAGTTCCACATTTTTGGAGCACCTGGTTTCTATGGTTGGTTAAACATTTTAGATAGAATGTACTGTTGAGAAGTTCGTAGGCTGCTAGACAAATTCACAATTAAATCCAGGAGTGCAATTAAATGTTGCTCCGATGAATGTTGTTGTTTTGTAATGCTTGCAGAAAAAACAAGGTATAGCACGATTTTCCATGGAACTCTGTTTATCATATGAGCGATGAATACTGGAAATGGCTGACTGTGCTTACAATGAGCCGCTCCTTATGGAGATGGATGCACCTCGGTGCTGCATTGTAGGCAAGTGGAGTTTATTAACAGCCTGCGAGGTTCACAGTGGAAGCGAGGACAGACAGGCGCACACATGCATGCAGGCGTCCACAGATGCTTCACATCTGTAGACACAAACACATGCATGCTCGCTCGCGCACACTCACGTGCTCACAGAAACATGCACACGCCCGCATTATCTATCCCTGATATGGAGGTGGCATTTTCGAACCAAGTATACTGCTGACTAATTAATAACTGTGCAGACCTATATTTGTGTTGCCCTTCTGACTCATTTTTGCTGGGGGCCAAATACCGAATACCCGTTTACAACAGCCTTCACTGTCCCTCCTTAGGTTTTATGACACACTCAAAGCCAAAACTCAGCGAGTAGCCTCACGCTGTGAACGCTTATCATCACTTTGAAAGGAACTTGATTTTATTACCTGCATTTTGTGCAGCTTGGAAAATGTAGACGCAGTGCCATTATGTGTCTGGGCAGCTTTCTGTGTCACCTTTGCAATCGAGCAAAGAGGAGTCTGTTGTAGTGTCAAAAGTCGTTTATATGGAGGTGATCATTTAATTAGTCAGCAGAAAGTCCATCCCTAAGGAAAGATGCGCCTGCCACCCTTTTGCAGACATGAACAGTGTCTGTCAGGGTGAGCAGAAGTCAGCCGGACGTACATTATTTATGTTCAGGACAGGCAGCTGGCGTATACAAGCAGTAAATGCGCAGGCACCTGGCTGCCTCAGCTGAACCTGCAAGCTTGAAAGTTTCACAGCTCCTCAGCGATCTCCTGAGCCCGGCAAAGTGTTTGGAGGTCCTCCCGCTCATGACGAGGGGAACGTCACTGATAGTCGTGGACCTGTCCTCATTTATGAAGGCCTTGCGCCATTGGTGCGTCACTTTTTCCCATTTTAAAAGTGACGCACCGGCGGCGCAAGACCCTCATAAATAAAAGTTTTAAGCCCTGAAGTGCCTAGGGCTGACTGTCCCTCAGTGACACTCCTCACTGAGTAGCTGGGGTCAGCAGTCTCACTGACCCCACCCCACTCTCAGATCAGTAAGGAACCAATCCTCCAGGAAACATTGAAGCTTCATCCCCTGCCAGCCACGATCACTGCCACAGCCCAGTACGTTGTTGTTGCTGCATGCGTGTATGTATGAATGTACGTGTATTAGTGTGTGGGTGCAGTGAATGTGTGTGTGCGTGTGAATGGTGGTTATCTGTGTGCGCTTGTGAATGTATGGCTGTGAGTGCATGTGCCTGTAGATGGGTGAGAGTATGTGTGTGTGTGTGTGTGTGTGTGTGTGTGTGTGTATGTCCTGCCCACTGGCCCTCTAATTACCTGCTGCCATTGTTGTCATTATAACTTTAATACGTCCCCTGTTTATAACTCTGAGATTGTTTCAGCCCACACGAATTCTTAGATTGCTGGCACTAACTATTGGTGTTTGCCAGTTTTCTAGGCTAATAAGTCAGCGTTAAAGCCTGAGTTGAGGCCGGGTATTAACGCTAAATCAAAGATTTCTGAGCTCTAACCCCAAAAAGGATTACTTTTGTATTTTTTTAAGTGATCTTTTTAAATTCGTTTGAGCCCACAGTGTTTATTTACCACACTGTTGTAACCATCCATTTTGTCAGGTATGTATAACTTGTAAAACCATTACCATTGCCATGAGGCTGAACCCACTGAAAATCGCAAATGGAGAAACTTGTATCACAAGGAGATTCAGACGTGAAAGGATAATCCCACAATTGAAGACAGAAAATGAAGCTATTTAGCTCGTCGAGACACTTGCAGTTCAACCTCGCTGGAAAAAAAGTTTCATGAACTTGGCATCTTTAATGCCAGGGTGAACAAAATATTAAATTCACAATGGCAAAACTATGATATATCATGCATAGAAAACAATAAAACTGGCAGAAACAATTGACGTATCGCACATTTCATATGATAATGCATACACTATACCGCCGGTATTGCAGTTTCGATTTAATTGTCTTTTAATGGCACATTCGTTAGTGATATATCTAATTAATTATATTATGACTAAACATATGAGAAGAGTGGCTCACCCGTTAGAGGAGGCAGACCCAGAAGTAGAGGTCAGCCCGGGACCAGGGTTCAATTCCCGACGCGGCAGGGTTTGGAGCCCAAATGTCCACGGACCTGATAATTCACATATTAAGGATTTGGGGGGCTCCGGGCCAAACATATTTTGGGGGCCCCTGTTCAGAATATTTTTTAATTTCATATCCAATTTCCACCCCTCGCCATCAACTTCAAACACGTTTATTATTGTTTTATTTTTCAACTTCTAAATACCGCATCCTGGAAGTGGGCCATTGCAGGGGCAGTCACAAGGGAGAGTAGTGGGCACTTCTATCAGTGCGCATTTGGGTTTGGCTGGCGATCTCCGGTCAGCCAAACCACATGCATAATGGGCTGTCTCCAGCCCGAGCTGCATTGCTGGGTTGGAGACAGCAGGCAGAGGATCCCATTATCCCTGGGAGCGCAATCGAGGGACTCAGGCCAATCCTGAATATGCTCTCATTTATGAGAGCAGCTTCAGGATTGGCCTGAGTTCCTAGGATTGGCCACAGGGCAGGCTGGGAGCCTCTGCCTGCAGTGGAGCCACGAGAGGAGCTGAAGACCAGCGATGAGTCAAGCTTCAGGCAGCAGGCAAGTTCTTTTTCTTCCTTTGCTTCTTTCTTACTTGACCCCCTTCTGCCTGAACCCCTTCTCCCACCCTGCCACTCTGACCTAACGCCAGCCACCACTGTACAATTTCAGCTCTTTCATACCCTCCTAGGCCAGTTCACTGTCAGTGCACAGACAGGGGCACTGGGCCTAAGCAAAAATTGTGGACCTATGTTTCAAAGATTTAGACTTATTAAGTGGTACAAATTACACGCCTCCAAGATCCAATTCTCCATATGAATTCTTGGCTAAGGAAGAAGGACTACAATTTCAGTGTGTCAAACAAAGGAGACAGAACTGCCCATGGGGAAGAGAATGCAGTACAGGTTCACATTGTTGGGGCTGGCGAATAGCAATCAGACTGCTGAGGGTGACAGCACCAGATACAAAATCCTGTGGGAGAGCCATGATGGAATGGGCGATTGCAGAGGAAATATGGATGAAAATGGTGTGCGCGGACAAGTATTTGGCCACTAATTTAGAGGACTATTGACCAGACATTTGATGTGGGAGTGGAGGAGGGACTGGGGAGCAAGTGAGGACACACAAATAGCAACTGTATATGAATCATGAAGGTCCATGCTATATGATATATCATGATATGTGTCGCAATATGTTTTTGCTTCTATTCTATGTCAAAAGCATAAATAAAAATAATTTTAAAAAACATAGGAGACAGATTGAACATCAGTAAACTTGAAAAGAAAGATTTAAAAAAAATGCCTAGATTAAGAAAAATGTGGGATGTATTGCAGCTTTTTTAGGGTCAGCAGTTTTTTAAACATTCATTTAACACAAATCAGATATGCTTTCAATAGAAAAGCACTGTCTCAGGTTTCATATATCTTAACATAGCCTCAGGCATCACACAGGTACGCTCTCACACCCAAGGGTATAAATGTTTTACAGGCTCAGGTATTAACACTATGAGTTGTAGAGATCTTCCAAAGTTTTTGAGCTATCCCTCTTGTTGCACAGTTTGTACAAGTTCAGACCTCAGACAGGTCTAATATTTTTTTACACAGATTTCATAGACTCCAGTGTTATACAGCAGTTATATCACTTAGGTATCTGACAGCAATGCATCCCTCTAATAACACAGAACTTACAGATGCAGTCCTCTAACAGCTTGGCAACGCTCAGGTTACATCAACTTTATATGCTGAAGCATCTGAATGCAAATCTACCCCTCAGGTTACCCACAAGGTACAGGCTCAGTTCTCCCCAAGAGCAAAGGTAACCCCTATGTTAAAGAAATCTTTCTGGGTGAGATATCAGACACACAACCTGTAACTTAGTTTACATAAACCTTACCACTTAAGCCATCAAACAGGAGTACCTCTTACCCAGTACTCCCAGGCTTCTTACAGATAAAGTATACGTCAAGGTACAGATTTGTTACAGGTTAGGGTCTCAAAATGAGAGAGAAGAACTATCCTGCAGAGTGATTGCATACTTATGTATCAGACAGGACATGTAAGCATTTATAAAGCTATATTTTAAGTATTAATGTGGGGAAATATCTAGCCAATGAGTATACAGCACTCTAAAGACTAGATTATAGCAGACGATTATGGATGTCAAAATCGATAGCCAGTAGCAAATTTTCACATTACAATCAATCCATTTCAATATCCCAAAAATAAGCAAAAGAAATACAAAATAAGTGGCTAACATGTTTTAAATAGCTTTAAGGGATATACACATCTGGCAGGTTTAAGCATAGGTGGAATGCTGAACACAAAACCTTTGCGCAAGGGACACACTAACACAGCAACAGTGCAAGCCTGCCTGAGAAACAGAACAGTCACAGAGGAGACAACATCAGAGCTAACATCTTTTGGACACCCCAGACAGCAGTAGTGCAAAAGACACTCACAAAAATAACAGGCAACAACAATCTCAGCTTTCTTCAGGCACCAAACAGGCATCACCATTGAAAGCTTATCTCAGAGACAGAACTGACCAAGCAAATAAAGGAGTACACTTGTGGAGTCCCTCCACACGAGCAACAGACCAGAGAGAGGATGTGGCGCAGCAGCCAGGTCTGCCAACTCAGGAGCTGGGGATCCGGGTTCGAGTCTCTGCATCGCCGCAATATCCTGTGATTCTGGGCAGATTACAAAATCTCCCCGTGCCCATCATGAACAGCGCCTAGATACCCTCACGGGTGACAAGATGTGCTATATAAATCTACAAACAAATAAACAGACCAATAGGGGTAGCAGCACGAGCACATGTCCATGAAACAAAGAGTTCCCACATTCCCAACATAGAAAAGGCAGAAGCAGGCCTCACTTTCACAAGCAGGTATGGGTAGCAGCACAGCAACTGTCTTCACACACACTCACACACTCACTCACTCACTCACACACTCTCTCACTCTCACTCACACACTCTCTCACTCTCACTCTCACACTCACACTTACACTCCTGGCTCCCCACATGGGCAGACACCAAGCAAGCTTCTCTCACACATGTCAGAGTCTCAGGAAACAGCAGAACAGGTGTACACTGCGCTTGTACGTGGAATGTGGGTGTGAACAGGACTGAATGTCTTTGTCTTTCCTTGTAGGAGTAGATTACTGAAAAATGTTGCCTTGTAGAGAAAGGTGCTCTTGGAAATGACTCTTGTTTACACAGCTTTTGTGATAGTAGAGACCACATGCCTGCTTTATTATTGGTAAAATGTGCTGAAAAATAAAGTAGGTGAGATGTAATATGCAATCGAATCAAATCAATATGTGCCACTCGGGTTTAAATGCAAGTTATACAAGCTTTCACATCTAAAATTCAGAATGCGTGCATCAGAAGGTAGTAGAGTGCTGTATTTTTTCAATACTGTGATGGAGCTGTAACTCACTAATGTTCTTAAAAATAATCTATGTGACCCCCTTCCATTTCTCATAAGGGAGGCACTGTTTCGATCTAAACAAAACTTTTTTATGGTTGTTCCGTGTTTTTAAAAAACCTAGGCACAACATTTCTCTACAAAACGTCTGTAAGGAACTCCCACACATCACCCTTACTAAAAAATATATGAAAAATCATGGGATTCAAACAATCAACCTTCAAGAACCATTCAAGGGCATCAGGGAAGGTTTGTCTGGAGAACACAGTTGGCTCAAGCAGACATTAAAGAAGGCTAACAGGGGCCCCCTGAAAGGCTGGGGCCCTGGGCCAGAGCCCACTTTGCCCCTGCCTTAAAACGTCTCTGCTTCGGTGCCTACTTGAATCAGGGGTTCACGCTCTGCAACTCTGGGCAATAGCTTGCTCAATCTCCACTACGCCCCCGCGGCGGGATGCCTGGCTTTCACCTTGGGGGTGCCCAGATGGGCTATCCCACAGGGAAAAACCAGGACGGGTTCCCAAAGCAAGCGCCGAGATACCCTTTGTGGTGATACGTGCGCTTATATAAGTAACTACATGACCAATGTAACTGAAAATGGACATCATCCTCCTGCCACATCAACGCCACTAAGTCTTGGCCTGACTAGTGCGAGAAGGGTAAATCTAGTCACCACAACATTGCTTGCCTTCAGCTTAATGTTTGTGGTATTTATCTCTAAAATATCATATCCTCCGAAAAACGAAAGTAAACACATCTGAAGGAAATTTAAATAGGGAAGAGTGACATCACATCATTTACACGTAACACATGCTAGCTTCTAGGGTCAAAAATACAGTTCTGGACCTTTGTTGAGACTGGTCATTAAAGTGATGACTCCTGGGGCCCTATTACACCTAGGGTGCACTTTTCCTGTTTGCACAAGACGCACCCTTAAATAGGTGAGCTGTGCACAAACATGGAAAGTGCACCCCATTGCAGTGTGCGCTGTCCACAGGGCTGCCGCAAACTCGTGCTGCGCTGGGGGCAGCGCCTTCAAGTAAAATACAGAGCGACTGTTTAAAAGCTGCTCCATCTTTTCACTGTGCAGGTATTAACTTGTCTGAAGTTTAAAGAGGGATTAGATACCCCTTTTGTAGTGAGTGACTGCACACACATGCAAGGGAAGTCTGGGGAATCTATAGCACCCCTTGACCCACTCCAAAGGCTGCTATCAGGGGCACACTGACAGTGCACCACCTTTTTGTGGTATACTTTCTGTCTGCTTTCTTACATACAGCTCCTTTGCCGTTGTGTCTGCATCCATAATACAGCAGAGGTGCAGAGGTAAAGAGATTCCCTCATTTGCATGGGTGAGAATGCCCTCTTGAGGTAGCGCTGGTTCTACATTTGTTCCAGTGTTATCTGCATTCCAAACCGGGCCGGACATGTGTCTGTGGCCGCTTCTGTAATACCAAATTGCCCTGGGACCCCACAAAGTGGGGTGCTGATGCCTGCTGTGCAGTTGAGTAGTTTTTGTAATAGGGCCCCAGGTGACTTGAAATGGGACCTTCCAGGCATGCTTGTCATGGTGGAGCCTCACAATTCTTAGAGTTTCACTCAAGCATTTACAGGGTGTTTGGCTAACAATGGCCTGAAACATAATCAGACTATGTCTCAGAGAGCTGGATAATAACTGCTTCTGGGAGGCTCTCCCTGCTCCACACTTGAACTTTGTCACTGATTTATAAGTTTCAGGCCTTCAGTTCGGTAAGTAAGGGAACGTCAGCCAGTAAGGGCTCCAATAGGTCAGGTAACCGTGTTCACAGCCCTGCAGAAGATTAAGATTTCATGGCAACAAGCTCTGAGCAAGATGAACCCAAGAAGTCTTGCCACACAGAATTTTTCCTTACTGGAGATTCTTCTCACTTTGTACATGAACCCTACGAGAAAAAAAATGTTAAAATAAAGAACGCTCCATACCTTTGACTTTCATTCAAAATTGTCCTGGTTTACTATTTTACTGCAAAAACTAGTCACTTGTGCATGTATTCAAGTAACCTTTTATGTTTTATAATCAAAGCTTTTAGTTACTCCTCTCTTGTCTAAATCCAAATTTTAAGTTTAATGAGAAGGTTAGAGCGTTTCAAGATGTGGTGTTGTTTCTAAAAGATGACACAATATGCTGGACTCCAGCGCATGGGTACTCAGCGGCCCGGTAATCCTTCCTTGGCGGCCCGCGGACCTTACAGACATCGTACCAATGTTCTTTTTTCTTTTTTTTTTTAAAGTGTTAGCAAAAACCGCCGGGACTGCTCTGTGGGGGCCGGGCGATTCCAGTCAGAGTGGAGCTGCTGGGGCACTAAGAAGAGGTGAACAAAGCCTCATTAACATGTAAATGGTCTTTTAAAGACCTGTGAAGTACTGGGGTGGGGCTGTGTGTGTGCCCAGGAAGCTGTGTCAGCCCGGGCTGACACACACACACAAAGAGGGGGTGCGGGGGGCAGCGGGTGTGGTGACTGAGAACAGCAGGGACTGAGAGCCTGGTGAGGTGGGAGGGCAGCAGGGAGTGAGAGCCCGGGTGAGGTAGGAGGGCAGTAGGGAGTGAGAGCCCGGGTGAGCTGTGAGGGCAGCGGGGAGTGAGATTCCGGTGAGGTGGGAAGGCAGCAGGGAGTGAGAGCCCGGGTGAGGTGAGACAGATAAATGTTAAATGTCGTATTCTTGTAAAGCGCACAGCTGCCCCAGCAAAGGGGCGTCCTGGCACTGTATACCGCTGGGGAACCCGTCCTGGCTTTCCCTGTGGGATAGTCCCTACTGGGAATCCCCAAGGTGGAGCCAGGCATCACCGGCGTTGATGGGGCCGTTGTGGAGATTAGGCAAGCTAATGCCCAGAGTTGCCGAGTGGGACCCCAGGTTAGAGTAGGCACCGAGGCGAGAATTGTCGAGTCCGCTGACCCTGGTCCACGACCCTGTCGCATTGGGAATTGAACCCTGGTCCCGGGCCGACTTCTGCTCCCGGGTCTGCTGCCTCTAACCAGTGAGCCACACCACTCCACTAGATAGAGATAGAGACAGATAAAGACATATAGAGACAGAGACAGATAGAGGCAGAGACAGATAGAGACAGGGGCGGACAGAGCTAGATATGGTCAGAGACAGGGACAGACAGAGACAGATAGAGGCAGAGACAGATAGAGGTTAAGACAGACAGCGATAGAGACAGCGAGAGAGAGACAGAGAGAGATACAGAGAGAGACAGAGATAGAGGCAGAGATAGAGGCAGGGACATGACAGAGAGAGACAGATAGAGGCAGAGACAGACAGAGATGGAGACAAAGAGAGATAGAGGTAGAGGTGGAGACAGAGACAGACAGAGACTCGGACAGACAGAGACAGATAGAGGCAGAGACAGACCGAGACAGGCAGAGAGACGGAGAGGGAGACAGAGGGAGGGAGACAGGGACAGACAGAGACAGATAGAGGCAGAGTGATAGAGAGACGGCGAGGGAGACGGAGGGAGACAGAGGGAGACAGATAGATGGAGGGAGACGGAGGGAGACAGAGGGAGAGGGAGAGAAAGGGAAACAGAGGGTGACAGAGGGAGGGAGAGAGAGGGATAGGGAGAGAGAGGGAGACAGAGAGAGAGGGAGAAAAAGGGCGTCAGGGGAGACGGAGTGAGAGAGAGGGAGACAGAGAGAGATAGAGAGAGAGAGGGAGACAGAGAGGAAGACAGAGAGGGAGACAGAGAGAGAGGGAGACAGAGGGAGGGAGACAGAGGGAGACAGAGAGAGAGGGAATCGGAGATAGGGAGGCAGAGGGAGTGAGTCAGGGAGAGACAGAGGGAAGGAGAGAGAGACAGACAGAGGGAGGGAGACAGACAGAGGGAGGGAGACAGACAGAGGGAGGGAGACGGACAGAGGGAGGGAGACAGAGGGAGGGAGATAGAGGGAGGGAGAGAGAGGTCAGGAGATAGAGGGAGGGAGGGAGACAGAGAGAAGAAGACAGAGAGAGGGAGACAGAGAGAGGGAAACAGACAGGGGAAGGCAGACAGAGGGAGAGAGAGGGAGGGAGAGGGAGGGAGGGAAAGGGAGACAAAGGGTGACAGAGGGAAACAAACCACGCACCCTACCGCAGAACCAACGCCCCCCACCACCACCCTCCGCGCCTGGACCCCAGTCAACACAGAGGACACCATCCACACGATGAACACCATCCACTCCGGATCGCCAACCGACCCATTCCCCCACCACGTCTTCAACAAGGTCAACTCTGTCATCGCACCCCAACTCCAAAACATCATCAACTGCTCCTTCAACACCACCACCTTCGCAGAGAGCTGGAAGCATGCTGAACTCTGCGCCCTCCTGAAGAAACCACCAGCAGACCCCACCGACCTCAAGAACTACCGCCCCATCTCGCTCCTCCCGTTTCCTGCCACAGTCATCGAGAAGACCGTCAACAGACAGCTTGCCGCCTTCCTCGAGACGAACGGATCCCTCGACCACTCACAGTCCGGCTTCCGAGCCAACCACACCACCGAGACCGCCCTCATCGCAGCCACTGACGACATCCGAACCCTGCTCAATAACGGGGAAACAGCGGCCCTCATCCTCTTGGACCACTCCGCAGCGTTCGATACTGTCTGCCACCGCACCCTAGTATAACGCCTCACCAACGTCGGAATCCAAGAGAAGGCGCTGGATTGGATCATCTCGTTCCTCGCCGGAAGAACCCAGAGAGTCCGCCTCCCCCGTTCAGATCCGAGGCCACCGAAGTCATCTGCGGCGTACCACAAGGATATTCACTCAGCCCCACCCTCTTCAACGTGTACATGAGCCCCCTCGCAGCCATCGCATGCCAACACAGCCTCAACATCATCTCCTACGCAGACGACACACAGCTGATCCTCTCCCTCACCAACGACCCCGCCACCCGCCACCGCCAGAACCAACCTACACGAAGGGATGAAAGAAGTAGCCGAATGGATGAAGAACAGCCGCTTGAAACTGAACTCATTAAAGAAATGGGGTAACCCAAAAAGTACTGGACCTGGGTATTATACTGATATAAACAAACAATGGTCCGAGACCTATGTATTTCAGACTGAACAATGAGTCAGAACTTATTCAATTAAAGGGCATATGTTATTTAAACAGCCCTGCTCAATTAATGATAGACATAAAGGAACGGCAACAGCAACAGACTCCAAATGTATGCAATATTTTTAATCTATTGTCATATTCAAGATTTTGAACACAGTTCACAATTTATATACATTGCCCCGTATTAGAGCGTGCAGTATAGCAAAAGGGCGTCAAAGAACGTGAAGGTGATGAAGATGAAAAGAAAAGAAATCACACAAGATTATAAATAAAACAATTTCAATAATTTCAAAAAGCATCCAGCCAATAAATGCCGGAACAGTACAACCTGACCACTTCAAATAGTCCACAGAAACTCCCTAATATTACTCTCAGACATGGAATGTGATAGATGTCTGCACTATATCACAGAGAGAGAGATAATTAGTGGTCCAGGTTTTAAATAAGTGTCGACGTTTCGACTCGTCTTGCGGCCTTGTGGTTGATTATGCCTGGGCCATGCGAGTCTTCTTCAGGACATATTAGACGGGGCAACACAGGGATCTCTTTGGTGACCCTGTGAAAGATATAAAGGACCGCAAGAATTGGGGCTGTTGCCTGATCACTAAACCAAGGACAAAGGTCCAGGCGTGCTTACCCTTCTTGGGGAGTAGTGGTTGTGATTCCCACTTCAACTAGGATCAGTCCATGTAATCCAAAAATCCTATTGTGTAAACTGCTAAATTGACCAGGTTTCTGAAAAACAATGGGGAACCTATGTAACAATTATATATATGGTTCCATAGTCATACATTCAAAACATTCACTTCAAGGAAATACACGAAGGTTACCTCTTCAATAATTGTGGGTTTCCTATTCTTGATAGATGTATACTTTCAATTAGATGTCTTGACAACAGGAGGCTGTAATGATTATAACAGCACTAGTAAAAGATTGGACCAAGCGGACAAATTTATAAATCACTGCTAATTTATAAGGAGCTCACCGTGTGTCAAAATCCAGAGCCCAGTCATGGCTATTCTATTAATTCACTACACGATTTTACTAGGGCAAATCATCGCGCTGTAAAACATAAAAGAGGAAAGGCCAGTTGGTGAGGGGACCCTCCCAATATCTGGTGCGTCCAAGTATTATAAAAAATTTTAAGGAATTCATTACCTGGATTGGTGATGTGTTAACTATATCCAAAAATAGAGATGGTCAATTGCCAGTGTTTGATAAACTTTCAAGCAGCTGAAACGAGATTAAAACCCATCATGAGTGCCTGCTTTTTGTTGAAAATGGGGAAATGTTTTTTTAGCCGGTGGTCTAAGGTCTCATGGGACGCTTACCGTTCACCTGGCGGAGTTTCATGTTATGACGCGCGTCTCCGAGAATCCTGAGGCAGCTGCTCTCAGCGGAACGCGATGTCTGCCCAGCCCCACAGATATGTAGGAGCCGGCAATCTTACCAGCAGTGAACAGCGGCGAAGGACTACGCCGATCTGTTTCTTATGACGCGGTGTCTGCCCAGCCCCACAGATATGTTTAAGCCGGTAATCTTACTGTGAACAGCGGCGAAGGACTACGCCGATCTGTTTTCTAGTGACGCTTTCTGTCTTTTAAACAAAACAAATCGGGCAAAACAAAGCGGTAGCTTCACTTATTAACGATTGATGGTATCGTAGCAATTAGTTCTGGGTTTGTGCAAAAATATATAAGTACCTGCACATTTATCGCTAGTAATTTACAAAACGCTCCTAAATCAATTTTAACCAATTGTATAAATATTCTCTAATTGTAAGCTAAATCTCTCAAGATTATATCAAACACTGATGAAAATTGTGGCGGCCATCTTAGTTTGGGAATACAACTGCAACCCAGCGATTCCCATTGGTATACTCAATTAAAACGATTTGCCTATTATACATATTTACAAAGACATTTTTACAACAACTTTTCATTATATTTACAAAACACTTAACAAAAACCACATATGTACATACAAACATATATCAGTGTTTCAAACAGTCATTATCATCAACGGCTAGGTATACACAATTAGAGAATAGCCACTTGTCTGTTTATTTCCGTCAATTCATTTAATCCCTTATTAGCCGTGTCCAGAAGATAAATCCAACGGCATTCCCTTCTGCTCAATATACTTTGGAGATCACCTCCTCTTGGGTTTACTTGCACCTTCTCTATTACCCACCATTTGATACTCTCAGGTTCATGGGCAAATGTTGTGAAGTGTTGCACGAGAGGAGCTCCCACAGTTTTGCATCGTATACGACTGACATGTTGGAGAATCCTACATTTTATTCTCTGTATTGTCTGTCCGACGTACATAAAACCACAGGGGCACAAGATGGCATAAATCACCCCTGTAGTGTTGCAATTACTATGTACTCTCAACGTGTGTACCTGATCGTTATGTGAGAAGGTGGTACATTCTAAAGTCAAGGGGCATGCTTTGCAGTTCCCACACTTTTTGTGGCCCATTACTGGGGGTAAACCCCATAGTGTGGTCAGAGTGGGAACTTTCGTTACTGGAAGAAGTGACTTAATTAGGTGGTCCCTGATGCTTCTCCCTTTTCTGAATGCGTGTAAGGGTGTCTGAAGTCCACCCACTTCGTTTTGTACCAGGTGCCAATGCAGATTTATGGCTTTTTAATCTGATTGCTTCTGGTGTTAAACGTCGTTACACACACCAACCTTTCTTCACTCTTACCCTTCTCTTGTACGCTAAGCAATTGCTCCCGATGGTTGTGCCAAGCTCGCTTGCGCGCCTTCTTGAGTAAGCGTATGGGGTAACCTCTCTCGCTAAGTCTGGCAATCAAAAGAGATGATACGTCAAAGAAGTCCTCCTTCCTCGTGCAATTCCTGCGGAGCCTCAGGAATTGCCCAAAGGGCAAATTGTCCCTGAGGTTCCGAGGGTGATGGTTCGAGTACCTGAGGAGCGTATTACGCTCACTACTCTTTCTGTATAAAGTAGTGTACAGACACCCAAGATCGGACTTTATTTGTATGTCCAAAAAATTAATCGTATGGTTGTCACACTCTAATGTAAATTGGATATCGGCTAGTTGTTGATTAAGCCAACTGTGGAATTCAGTCAAGGACAATTTGCTACCATTCCAAATAAGAAGGACATCATCGATGTACCTGGCCCAAAGTTGGATTTGGTCTCTATATGGATTGTTTTGACTCAACACAAACATGTGTTCATATTCACTCATGAATATGATGGCTAAATTAGGTGCAAAGCTCGCCCCCATAGCCACGCCCTTGGTCTGTGCATAGAAATTTCCTTGAAATGTAAAGAAGTTCTGTGTCATGGCTATGTTTAAGAGTTTAATGATAAACTCAGTAGGAACCCTGTGTGGGGCCGGTCTGCGGTTTAAAACAGTTTCAATGCAATCTAATGCTGCCTGCTGGGGAATGTTTGTGTATAGGGCAGTGATGTCCATTGTTGCAAGCAAACAGGTTTCCGGATCATACTGGAGCCCATCAACTAGCTGTATAGTTGCCGTGGTGTCGCGTAAATAGGTGGGGGTAGAAATCGCTATGGGTTTAAGAAATATTTCAATGTATTTACACAACGGTTCCAAAACGGAACCGCACCCCGAAATAATGGGTCTCCCCGGTGGATCCTCCAGGCGTTTGTGCACCTTAGGGAGTGTGTAAATCGTCGGCATGCGTGGATATCTGTTGTTTAGAAAATCAAATTCCTGTTTGGTAATGTAGCCCTCCTGTAATGCCAGGCTGGTCACAGTACTAACAGTTTGACTGATCATCTTAGTCGGATCTTTTTTAAGAAGCTTGTAATTGCCCTCAACTTGTAATTGGGAAAATATCTCACTCTTATATTTCTCAACATTTTGAATTACAATCGCCCCCCCCTTGTCAGCGGGCTTCACTACAATATCGTTGTTATTTTTCAAATTGTAGAGAGACGTCTTTTCCTGTTTGCTCATGTTGTATGGTACATACTGTCTGGTAGTTAGGATCTGTTCCACATCCCGTATAACCACCTGTTCATAAGCTAGAATCTTACTATCCACCATGTGTGAAGGCGGATTAAACTTGGAGGGAGGTCTCAGTCCACTGGCTGAGAAAATTGGATTGTGGGGGACCTTCTGAAAATAGTGTTTAAGGCGAACCTTCCTGAAGAATTGTTGTAGTTCAATCTTCAAGTTGAAGTCATTAGGCATGGATGTAGGGACAAAAGACAGCCCTTTCGAGAGCACACTCTGTTCATGCTGAGTCAATACATGATCTGACAGATTTATGACCGGATTCTCTGGTCTATGTACTACCACCTGTAGTGTTGGCACCTCGTCCTGATCTCGCCATGGGAGTCCGACTGAAATGTTTTCTTCCCCCTGCCTGTCCCTCGATTCCATGTCACACCCCGTGTTCCCCTGGGTCGTCCCCAGGGGCGGCCTCTGCCGCGTGGTCCCCCCCATTGGTCCTCGCCTAAAAAAGATTGTTGGTCTTGAAAATTCTGGGCCGAAGAGTTAGACCCTGTACTAGTACCTGGGCGTTCCAATTCACTGTCCGAGCCACTGCTGGCTGATGAGCCCGAGAAGGTGTTGTAACGTCTGTACCCTCCGCGGCCTCGGCTAGAGAAACACCCTCTTTGATCTTGTGTATAATACCCTTCCTGCAGGTAGGGGTATGTAGCCTTTTTATCGTATGTTTTGATATCTTTAGCCACTTTTTCCAATTTGGTTCCCTGTGTGTATATGTCAAATTCCCGGATGGTTTTCTCTAACCTCTCTAGGGCCTCCTTGGCATTAACTAAGGCTTTGTCATCAATGATTTCCTTTCTCAGGGTGGCTATCTCCCTAGTGAGCCTTTCCACTTCTGCTACTGCGGTTTCAATGCCCAAGACCATCCAATGTCTTGAGCATGTGTTGAATATGAAGCTAAAGCCCTCCTTAAACTTCGGGTTTAAGATGGCTGGTTCATTCCGGACCTGAAGTCCGATTGGGATGACGTTTGATCTCAAGTATTTCGCTAGAGTATGCCCATGTAACCTTGTTCGTATTAACTTCTTTTCTAGGCGTTCCAATTTCGTGATCACGAAAGTTTAAGGAGGGCTTTAGCTTCATATCCAACACATGCTCAAGACATTGGATGGTCGTGGGCATTGAAACCGCAGTAGCAGAAGTGGAAAGGCTCACTAGGGAGATAGCCACCCTAAGAAAGGAATTCATTGATGACAAAGCCTTAGTTAATGCCAAGGAGGCCCTAGAGAGGTTAGAGAAAACCATCCGGGAATTTGACATATACACACAGGGAACCAAATTGAAAAAAGTGGCTAAAGATATCAAAACATACGATAAAAAGGCTACATACCCCTACCTGCAGGAAGGGTATTATACACAAGATCAAAGAGGGGGTTTCTCTAGCCGAGGCCGCGGAGGGTACAGACGCTACAACACCTTCTCGGGCTCATCAGCCACCAGTGGCTCGGACAGTGAATTGGAACGCTCAGGTACTAGTACAGGGTCTAACTCTTCGGCCCAGAATTTTCAAGACCAACAATCTTTTTTAGGCGAGGACCAATGGTGGGGACCACGCGGCAGAGGCCGCCCCTGGGGACGACCCAGGGGAACACGGAGTGTGACATGGAATCGAGGGACAGGCAGGGGGAAAAAAACATTTCAGTCGGACTCCCATGGCGAGATCAGGACGAGGTGCCAACACTACAGGTGGTAGTACATAGACCAGAGAATCCGGTCATAAATCTGTCAGATCATGTATTGACTCAACATGAACAGAGTGTGCTCTCGAAAGGGCTGTCTTTTGTCCCTACAGCCATGCCTAATGACTTCAACTTGAAGATTGAACTACAACAATTCTTCAGGAAGGTTCGCCTTAAACACTATTTTCAGAAGGTCCCCCACAATCCAATTTTCTCAGCCAGTGGACTGAGACCTCCCTCCAAGTTTAATCCGCCTTCACACATGGTGGATAGTAAGATTCTAGCTTATGAACAGGTGGTTATACGGGATGTGGAACAGATCCTAACTACCAGACAGTATGTACCATACAACATGAGCAAACAGGAAAAGACGGCTCTCTACAATTTGAAAAATAACAACGATATTGTAGTGAAGCCCGCTGACAAGGGGGGGGGGGGGGGGGGGGCGATTATAATTCAAAATGTTGAGAAATATAAGAGTGAGATATTTTCCCAATTACAAGTTGAGGGCAATTACAAGCTTCTTAAAAAAGATCCGACTAAGATGATCAGTCAAACTGTTAGTACTGTGACCAGCCTAGCATTACAGGAGGGCTACATTACCAAACAGGAATTTGATTTTCTAAACTACAGATATCCACGCATGCCTACGATTTACACGCTCCCTAAGGTGCACAAACGCCTGGAGGATCCACCGGGGAGACCCATTATTTCGGGGTGCGGTTCCGTTTTGGAACCGTTGTGTAAATACATTGATATATTTCTTAAACCCATAGCGATTTTTACCCCCACCTATTTACGCGACACCACGGCAACTATACAGCTAGTTGATGGGCTCCAGTATGATCCGGAAACCTGTTTGCTTGCAACAATGGACATCACTGCCCTATATACAAACATTCCCCAGCAGGCAGCATTAGATTGCATTGAAACTGTTTTAAACCGCAGACCGGCCCCACACAGGGTTCCTACTGAGTTTATCATTAAACTCTTAAACATAGCCATGACACAGAACTTCTTAACATTTCAAGGAAATTACTATGTACAGACCAAGGGCGTGGCTATGGGGGCGAGCTTTGCACCTAATTTAGCCATCATATTCATGAGTAAATATGAACACATGTTTGTGTTGAGTCAAAACAATCCATATAGAGACCAAATCCAACTTTGGGCCAGGTACATCGATGATGTCCTTCTTATTTGGAATGGTAGCAAATTGTCCTTGACTGAATTCCACAGTTGGCTTAATCAACAACTAGCCGATATCCAATTTACATTAGAGTGTGACAACCATACGATTAATTTTTTGGACATACAAATAAAGTCCGATCTTGGGTGTCTGTACACTACTTTATACAGAAAGAGTAGTGAGCGTAATACGCTCCTCAGGTACTCGAGCCATCACCCTCGGAACCTCAGGGACAATTTGCCCTTTGGGCAATTCCTGAGGCTCCGCAGGAATTGCACGAGGAAGGAGGACTTCTTTGATGAATCATCTCTTTTGATTGCCAGACTTAGCGAGAGAGGTTACCCCATACGCTTACTCAAGAAGGCGCGCAAGCGAGCTTGGCACAACCATCGGGAGCAATTGCTTAGCGTACAAGAGAAGGGTAAGAGTGAAGAAAGGTTGGTGTGTGTAACGACGTTTAACACCAGAAGCAATCAGATTAAAAAAGCCATAAATCGGCATTGGCACCTGGTACAAAATGAAGTGGGTGGACTTCAGACACCCTTACACGCATTCAGAAAAGGGAGAAGCATCAGGGACCACCTAATTAAGTCACTTCTTCCAGTAACGACAGTTCCCACTCAGACCACACTATGGGGTTTACCCCCAGTAATGGGCCACAAAAAGTGTGGGAACTGCAAAGCATGCCCCTTGACTTTAGAATGTACCACCTTCTCACATAACGATCAGGTACACACGTTGAGAGTACATAGTAATTGCAACACCACAGGGGTGATTTATGCCATCTTGTGCCCCTGTGGTTTTATGTACGTCGGACAGACAATACAGAGAATAAAATGTAGGATTCTCCAACATGTCAGTCGTATACGGTGGAAAACTGTGGGAGCTCCTCTCGTGCAACACTTCACAACATTTGCCCATGAACCTGAGAGTATCAAATGGTGGGTAATAGAGAAGGTGCAAGTAAACCCAAGAGGAGGTGATCTCCAAAGTATATTGAGCAGAAGGGAATGCCGTTGGATTTATCTTCTGGACACGGCTAATAAGGGATTAAATGAATTGGAGGAAATAAACAGACAAGTGGCTATTCTCTAATTGTGTATACCTAGCCGTTGATGATAATGACTGTTTGAAACACTGATATATGTTTGTATGTACATATGTGGTTTTTGTTAAGTGTTTTGTAAATATAATGAAAAGTTGTTGTTAAAATGTCTTTGTAAATATGTATAATAGGCAAATCGTTTTAATTGAGTATACCAATGGGAATCGCTGGGTTGCAGTTGTATTCCCAAACTAAGATGGCCGCCACAATTTTCATCAGTGTTTGATATAATCTTGGGAGATTTAGCTTACAATTAGAGAATATTTATACAATTGGTTAAAATTGATTTAGGAGCGTTTTGTAAATTACTAGCGATAAATGTGCAGGTACTTATATATTTTTGCACAAACCCAGAACTAATTGCTACGATACCATCAATCGTTAATAAGTGAAGCTTCCGCTTTGTTTTGCCCGATTTGTTTTGTTTAAAAGACAGAAAGCGTCACTAGAAAACAGATCGGCGTAGTCCTTCGCCGCTGTTCACAGTAAGATTACCGGCTTAAACATATCTGTGGGGCTGGGCAGACACCGCGTCATAAGAAACAGATCGGCGTAGTCCTTCGCCGCTGTTCACTGCTGGTAAGATTACCGGCTCCTACATATCTGTGGGGCTGGGCAGACATCGCGTTCCGCTGAGAGCAGCTGCCTCAGGATTCTCGGAGACGCGCGTCATAACATGAAACTCCGCCAGGTGAACGGTAAGTGTCCCATGAGACCTTAGACCACCAGCTAAAAAAACATTTCCCCATTTTCAACAAAAAGCAGGCACTCATGATGGGTTTTAATCTCGTTTCAGCTGCCTGAAAGTTTATCAAACACCGGCGATTGACCATCTCTATTTTTGGATATAGTTAACACATCACCAATCCAGGTAATGAATTCCTTAAATTTTTTTATAATACTTGGAAGCACCAGATATTGGGAGGGTCCCCTCACCAACTGGCCTTTCCTCTTTTATGTTTTACAGCGCGATGATTTGCCCTAGTAAAATCGTGTAGTGAATTAATAGAATACCCATGACTGGGCTCTGGATTTTGACACACGGTGAGCTCCTTATAAATTAGCAGTGATTTATAAATTTGTCCGCTTGGTCCAATCTTTTACTAGTGCTGTTATAATCATTACAGCCTCCTGTTGTCAAGACATCTAATTGAAAGTATACATCTATCAAGAATAGGAAACCCACAATTATTGAAGAGGTAACCTTCATGTATTTCCTTGAAGTGAATGTTTTGAATCTATGACTATGGAACCATATATATAATTGTTACATAGGTTCCCCATTGTTTTTCAGAAACCTGGTCAATTTAGCAGTTCACACAATAGGATTTTTGGATTACATGGACTGATCCTAGTTGAAGTGGGAATCAGGACCACTACACCCCAAGAAGGGTAAGCACGCCTGGACCTTTGTCCTTGGTTTAGTGATCAGGCAACAGCCCCAATTCTTACGGTCCTTTATATCTTTCACAGGGTCACCTAAGAGATCCCTGTGTTGCCCCGTCTAATATGTCCTGAAGAAGACTGGCATGGCCCAGGCATAATCAACCGCAAGGCCGCAAGACGAGTCGAAACGTCGACACTTATTTAAAACCTGGACCACTAATTATCTCTCTCTCTGTGATATAGTGCAGACATCTAGCACATTCCATGTCTGAGAGTAATATTAGGGAGTTTCTGTGGACTATTTGAAGTGGTCAGGTTGTACTGTTCCGGCATTTATTGGCTGGATGCTTTTTGAAATTATTGAAATTGTTTTATTTATAATCTTGTGTGATTTCTTTTCTTTTCATCTTCATCACCTTCACGTTCTTTGACACCCTTTTGCTATACTGCACGCTCTAATACGGGGCAATGTATATAAATTGTGAACTGTGTTCAAAATCTTGAATATGACAATAGATTAAAAATATTGCATACATTTGGAGTCTGTTGCTGTTGCCGTTCCTTTATGTCTATCATTAATTGAGCAGGGCTGTTTAAATAACATATGCCCTTTAATTGAATAAGTTCTGACTCATTGTTCAGTCTGAAATACATAGGTCTCGGACCATTGTTTGTTGAAACTGAACTCAGACAAGACGGAAGTCCTCATCCTGGGATCATCACCATCTGCCTGGGACGACTCCTGGTGGCCCTGGCCCTAGGCAGCGCACCCAAACCAACGGACCACGCACACAACCTGGGCTTCATCCTGGACTCCTCCCTATCGATGACCAGACAAGTCAACGCCGTCTCGTCATTGTGTTTCAACATCCTACGCATGCTCCGTAAGATCTTCCGATGGATCCCCACCGAAGCCAGGAAGACGGTCACCCAGGCACTCGTCACCAGCTGACTGGATTATGGAAACACCCTTTACACCGGAACCACAGCCAAACTGCAGAAAAGACTCCAACGCATCCAGAACGCCTCCGCACGACTCATCCTGGACATCCCCTGTCATGGCCACATCTCCGGACACCTGAAAGACCTGCACTGGCTCCCCGTCAGCAAAAGAATCACGTTCGGCATCCTCACCCACGCACACAAAGCCCTCCAAGACCTAGGCCCAAGGTACCTCAACAACCGCCTGACCTTCTACACTCCAACTACGATCAACCAGCCACGCCCTCGCCGCCGTGCCACACATTCGAAGAGCTACCATGGAAGGAAGATCCTTCTCCTACCTTGCAGCAAAGACCTGGAATTCCCTCCCCATCCACCTCCGTCTTACCCAAGACCACCTTGCCTTCAGGAAGCAACTCAAGACCTGGCTGTTCGAGAAGTAGCGGACCCCCCTCCCCAAGCGCCTTGAGACCCTCCGGGTGAGTAGCGCGCTATACAAATTCCTTGATTGATTGATTGATTGAAACAGAAAGAGCCAGACAGAGAGAGGGAGATCGAGGGAGTCAGGGGGAGACGTACTGAGGGAGAGGGAGACAGACAGAGGGAGACAGAGGGAGGGAGACAGAGAGAGACAGAGGAAGACAGAGGGAGACAGAGAGAGAGGGAGACAGAGAGAGAGAGGGAGACAGAGAAAGAGGGAGACAGAGGGTGGAAGACAGAGGGCGACAGAGAGATATGGGGTGGGAGGGAGGCAGAGGGAGACAGCCAGAGGTAAGGAGACAGACAGAGGGAGGGAGACAAATAGAGGGAGGGAGAGAGATAGCGGGAGGGAGACAGAGGGAGGGAGCTAGAGAGAAGAAAGGAGATAGAGGGAGGGAGACAGAGGGAGGGAGGCAGTGGGAGGGCGACAGAGAGAGACAGAGAGTGACAGGAAGACAGTGAGAGAGGGAGACAGAGAGAGTGGGGTACAGGGGGAGGGAGACAGAGGGAGGGAGACCGAGGGAGACAGAGAGAGAGAGGGAATCAGAGGTAGGGAGGCTGAGGGAGCCCGTCAGGGAGAGACAGAGGAAGACAGACAGAGGGAGGGAAACAGAGGGAGGGAGACAGACAGAGGGAGGGATAAAGACAGAGGGAGAGAGATGGACAGAGGGAGGGAGACAGAGGGAGGGA
Source organism: Lissotriton vulgaris (assembly GCF_964263255.1). Classification (NCBI taxonomy): domain Eukaryota; kingdom Metazoa; phylum Chordata; class Amphibia; order Caudata; family Salamandridae; genus Lissotriton; species Lissotriton vulgaris. The sequence goes on along the minus strand of NW_028250845.1, from coordinate 604,194 downwards.
GATAGAGGGAGGGAGAGAGATAGAGGGAGGGAGACAGAGAGAGGAAGATAGAGGGCGGGAAGGAGATAGAGGGGGAGACAGATAGAGGGAGACTGAGATAGGGAGACAGACATAGGGAGAAAGGGAGGGAGAGGGAGGGAATGGGAGACAGAGGCTGACAGAGGGAGGGAGGGGAGCAAGAGAGAGGGAGATAGAGGGAGACAGAGAGAGACAGATGCAGAGAGGGAGACAGAGGGAGTCAGGGGAGATGGAGTGAGAGAGGAGACAGACAGAGGGAGACAGAGGGAGGGAGAGAGAGAGACAGAGGGAGATAGAGAGAGAGACAGAGACAGAGGGATACAGAGAGAGGGAAACAGAGGGAGAGAGAAAGAGGGAGACAGAGAGAGAGGGAGTGGGAGGGAGGCAGAGGGCGCTAGTCAGGGAGAGACAAAGGGAGGGAGAGGTAGACAGAGGGAGACAGACAAAGGGAGTAAGACAGACAGATGGAGGGAGGGAGGGAGACAGAGGGAGGCAGCTAGAGGGAGGGAAGGAGATAGAGGGAGGGAGACAGAGAGAGGGAGGAAGACTGAGGGAGGGAAGCAGAGGGAGGGAGACAGAGGAGAGAGAGGGAGGGAGAGGGAGAGGGAGAGGGAGAGAGGGAGACAGACAGAGGGAGGGAGACAGAGGCAGGGAGACAGAGGGAGGGAGTCAGAGGGACGGAGGTAGAGGGAGGGAGATGGAAGGAGGGAGATAGAGGGAGGGAAGGAGATAGAAGGAGGGAGGGAAATCGAGAGAGGGAGGGAGACAGAGAGAGGGAGATTGAGATAGGGAGACAGAGAGGGAGACAGAGGGACTGAGACAGAGGGAAACAGAGAGAGGGAGACAGAGGGTGACAGGTAGAGGGAGACAGACAGATGGAGACAGACAGACAGAGGGAGGGAGACAGACAGAGGGAGACAGAGAGTGGGAGACAGACAGAGGGTGGGAGACAGATAGATGGAGGGAGTTAGAGGGAGGGAGGGAGCTAGAGGGAGGAAAACAGTGAAAGAGGGAGACAGAGAGAGGGAGACAGAGAGAGGGAGACAGAGGGTGACAGACAGAGGGTGACAGACAGAGGGTGACAGACAGAGGGAGACAGACAGGGAGACAGACAGAGGGAGACAGACAGAGGGAGACAGACAGAGGGAGACAGAGAGAGAGAGTTAGACAGAGGTAGGGAGACAGAGGGAGGGAGACAGAGGGAGGGAGACAGAGGGAGGAGAGAGTGGGAGGTGGAGGGTGACAGACAGAGGGTGACAGACAGAGGGTGACAGACAGAGGGAGATAGACAGAGGGAGACAGACAGAGGGAGGAAGACAGACAGAGGGAGGGAGACAGACAGAGGGCGGGAGACAGACAGAGGGAGGGAGACAGAGGGAGGGAGATGGACAGAGGGAGACGGAAAGAGGGAGATGGACAGAGGAAGACAGAGAGGGAAGGAAAGAGAGGGAGAGAGACAGAGAGAAAGAGAGGGAGACAGAGAGAGAGAGAGAGAGAGAGAGAGAGAGACAGAGGGAGACAGAGTGAGTGAGACAGAGGGGAAAAGAGAGGGAAGGAGGGAGCGAGAGAGAGAGATAGAGAGAGAGAGAGATGTTTGTGTGCCAGGTGTGTTGGCTCAGTGGACAAAGGCGTCCGCTGCAGGGGCTTGTGTTCAATCTCATGGTGACAGTTTTTTTTCTCTAGCCCCTCCCCCACTAACCCTGCCTCCACCGGTGCGGCCCTCAGCCACAAACCACACTGTAAATATGGCCCGAGAGAAAGTTTGTGAGTTCCCATGCTCTAACGCATCAGTTGGTATTTTCTGCTCCCAATGCTTGCTGTCTTTTTGTACTTGCTCTGCTTAAGATCAAGCTATGGATGCATACCTAATGTTTAGCCTCTAGTTTCAAATTCCTTCATATTCATAGAGTGTTTTAACATTTTCATACACTTTATTAATCTCATAATATTATTTCATTTTCTAAACAGTTGCAGGACCCCAGTGTAGGCACCGTGGATGGCCTCAGATTAAAAATCATTGACTTAACATATAAGGGGTGCATTTGCGTGGTCTCAAGATTAGAGTGCACTGCATTTGGTGTAATGTTTGGCTTTTGAACAATCCATTGGTGCTTGTGCCCACAACAAACTTCAATCACGAGGGAGTGTGGATGTTACTTCTGTGATGTGTCCAGGCTTGGTAAGTGTCTTGATTTGTGTGTAGTGATTGGCATTCAGTTGATAGATCGTTGATTGATCATATGGCCTTCTGTGATCCTGGGTCCTCATATAACTGAGCCATAAAATAACTTCATTTTCAGCCTTTGCGTCATCCGTTTGTAGGTGGGGTTGCACAATTGGAGCTTTTGCAGGATCTTGCAGGCCATGCATCCAGAATCTTGAGGCTCATGGCACAGTCTGATAAATACCAAAACGAATCCTCATACAAACACCATATCACCTCAGTATTGTTGTAGCTACAATTTGTTCCACCATTGGAACCCATGAAGGTTCTGTAGCTCTTCAATAATACTGTCAATGTGATCAGAAACACCCAATATGATTGGTTCAATTATGACGAGAATCCCTATGTTGAAATCTTTCACGGTGCTCAGGTAGTTGTAGAATTCCTGCTCTCATTTTCAACCATTGCAGTTCTTGATACACTCCATCCATTAGGTTGTTGGAATAACAGTTGGCTCCATTTGGTCTCAGACTCAGACCGAATAACAGACATGTTACCTCATCCAGTGGATTAAAGTGTCTGCATCAACACCTTTGAGGTAGGTGTTGAAAGGTCTGTTGGTAAAAGATAATAACAAAACCAGTGAAGAAGCTGTTTTCTATGTCTTCTTTGCAAATAGGTCACATTACACCGCATGTATTTAGATCACATGCCATTACAATGCTGTCATTACAACAACCATGTTGTTACATCACAGACTATTACAACACAAGTCCTTGAAAATTCTTGATGTAGGGGGGCCCAGGATGCTAGAATAGTATAATTTACTATTCCAACTCCAGTCTGTGCAACAGTAGGGAAGGTGTTGGATTTAAAATCCAACACCTTCTGCCACCTACAGCAAGCCGTTGTAGCGGCTTGCGTTGTAATGGCATGTGATGTAACAATGCAAGCACTGTAATGACAATGTTGTAATGGCATGCGATGTGTAAACATCGATGTAAACAATGTTTACCCTTCTTTTCCCTTCTGAAGAGGTGTAATTGCTTAGTGTTAGTAAGCAGCACTACACGTAATTAATGTTCCTTTTTGGACATCCTCTTACAGTTAACTAAAGCTCACAAGAATGTGGGTATCTTACCCTTCAGTTCACACTTTTCCACAGTATTTGATGGTCCTTTGTAGTTGGGGACAAATCTTTCACAACTGAAAGGTAGAGCTGTGTATACATGATCAACAAAGGGAGAGACAGGGTTCAAGGGCACTCTTAGTCCCCAGTCAATAGATACAAAAACAAAGGAAGAGTGTCCGTCAGTGAAGCGTGGGTGTGATCAGGATAGCACGTATAAATATGAGGCCAGCTTTAGTTGGTCAAAAGTCTGGACTAACTTTCAAGAAAAAACGCATTATTTCTTCAAGAAACCCTCACTCACCCTAGTGGTGACATGCTTCATCATCGGGTCCACTCGGGAGATCGAGTACCTCCCGAGTGTGCTACGACGCCAGGAGACTGCGGAGCGGGTTGTTGTGAGAGTGAATGTGAAAAAGAGGGTGTAGTTAAAAATGTCAGAGGTTGTCCCAAAAAATCTTTTATTCGCTGGTCAACTTGACATATTAAAATTAGAAGCTATGTGCAGGGAAACTATCCACAAGAAATACAGGTGTTTCCCTGTTAGGGGAAGGTCAACATGTTTCTGCCCTTTTAAGTGTGTGAGTTTACAGGGCTTTCGTCAGGACCAGTAAGTGGGTGTTACCTCAACAGGTATAGGCGCGCTAAGGCCTACCCTGCTGTAGGTTGTGAAAGTTAAAAACAGTGGCACTATGTGTAAAAAATAAGTGCGTGAGAATACAAACCAAAGGCTTGGGGATTTACCTCTATTGTGAGGAGCCCAGAAGTCTGCAGGTAGGTAAAAGACAGACAGACAAACACAACATGAAACACAGAAATGAGCAAATGGTCATTAAGGATCACGGTTTTATGCCATGCAACTTTGGATGTGGCGTGATACGTG